>NC_135218.1:21286354-21461354 GCF_052324685.1 Brachyhypopomus gauderio | reverse complement strand
GATGACACTGTCACTAATGTACTTTCCATGGCATATTCACTGTTTTTTGTAGCGCACAAATCTAGATATATTATCAACATTCAATTATTTATTTGCATTAAGAATGAATAGGTTTAGACAGAAAACCTACAAACAAACTTGTAAGTGGTAGTCCAGGTACTAGTTGGCCCTGGGGGTGCACTTACTGTGTCTGTCACTGGTGGGCGACTTCTGTCCAACAGGATCCGGCGACTCGCACCTCGTTGTGACGGGAGGATGATGATGATTCTCTTGACCTTTCACCTCAGCACGACGTGACCCATCGCCCAGACTGGGCTGCTCGTTCTTCTTAAACATGGTCTCGGGCAGTTTGGCACTGGCATGGGATGTAAAGGTCGTGGGCGAACGTGCAGTCGGGGAGATGTTGTCTAGGGTCCTGCTGAACGTGACCGAGTGTTTTTGGGTTTCAGGCACCTTGCCATGGAGCAGAATCTCTGGCTTCTTCAGACCAAAGCGGGTGATACCAGCACTAAAGAAGATGGAATAGAACCAAAGAGAAGGCTGTAAAATTGTATAAAGAAATGCCAAAAACTCTTTACAAAAATTATAAATGAGGTAAACTTTATACAGGAGGCTCCAATAATACAGCCTTGCATCAGTGATGCTGAGCTTCATACCTGAGTGAGCTGTCAGCGGCTTTGCCATTGTTACTGGACGAGATGTCTACGGAGAGGTCAGAGCGGCGTCCCACAAGTTCTGGGGTGCGGGCCTTGAGTCTGAAGGGCTCAGGTGGTCTGGTTCCATTGGAGCCGAGCTCGTGGTACCGGGGGCTGGTTGGGGAGAGGGCACCTCGGGGCTGGGTGTTGGAGGGTGTGCGGCGAATGTGCGTGGAGGAAGAATGGGAAGAGGAGTCCGAATCTTCGACCTCGAATGATCTCTTTAGGGCTGCATGCAGGGAACACAGAAAAAGACCTCACTCAAACATGAGATGAGAATAGATTTCAAGCAACTAAAGCTGCTATCTCCAGGAAAGGATTTGTCTCTTGCAATTAAAACATCTAGAGATCATACTTCATAATCGCTGTAAACAGACCAAATCTAAATATTAAAGGTGTTTTTAAAGGTGCAATTGCATTTCTAGTCAGACATATAGTCAGACATCATGTTTTTGTAGTGACTCCAAATGTAAACCCACCACAGACCACAGACACCAGCATGTCTGATCCAACAGCAGGGTCCTCAGAGAACAGTTATCGCTCCTACACTGCTACATAGGCATGAAGACTAACCAGTTTCTGTGGTGAATAAACATGGATTCTTGGTCCAGAACAAGGATGTTCATATAATTAAATTCTTCTACATCTATAAAACAATATACATGAACATCACAGAGGGAATCCTCCAGAAGTCATAGGCATGACTTATTTTCTGGTTAGCTGAATATTAATGGACATTCAGTTTATGTGTGGCGGGTTTACAGAGTTTGAGCTTTTGTTTTGTGTGTGTGGTTGTTGCTGTCTATGTACATGCATGTGTATGTATTTATACATGTATATATTACATGGAGAGGTGTAAGTGTAATACGATCCCTCTCTAGGTTTGCATAGTGATACCACACCAGCAGCTGTTTAGTGGTACATCAGAGAGGCCATTGGCCATTGCCGCATTTGCCAGACTTGAACTCTAATCTATGAGACATGAAGGTGTGGTCAGCTGCTCTCCAAATGGTTTACCCCAACCACTCACTCTGCAGGCCCCAAACACTCTCACTTTTGTGAAATATGTACATTTTGCTCATTTTAGTGTAAATGGGTCCTTCTTGGGGAACCTACACAGCTTGCTGCATTTAACACATTAAATTAAATACATTATTAAATTAAATTTCTGCAGGTAAGAGAGAAACAGCGAGAGAATATTTCTGAACTCATGTCTCATATAGTTACGTTAGTCTCATACATTAGATTTTGTCATAGCCCTGTAGTTTCCATTCAAATAAATGAATGTGTGATACTCAGCAGGGTTTGACCTTTAATTATCCACATATAGCAGATGAGGGTATTACTACACCCTCGGTTATTTATTTTAATAAATTCTCTTTTATTACAAGCTTAATCAGTTCTGTCGTTTATATTGTTACATATTCTTATACATTCTTACACATTTATATGTGTAAAACAAAATAAGAGTAGCACTGAGGGAGGCATTGTGATTGTTGAATGGGGTGAGAGACATAGAGAGAGAGGGAGACAGAGAGAGAGAGAGAGTCAAAGAGAGACACAGAGAGATACTCTTTCAATACACACATTTCAATGTTAATTATTCTGCTCCTTGCTTTAAGCAGTCTGAATTTGAGAGAGACAGAGAGAGAGGGAGACAGAGACCAAGAGACAGAGCGGGAGAGAGAGTTTATGTCTGCACTAATTCTGCTCCACGTCTCATGCATTCAGGAGTATTCGCTACAAAACACCAACTTCTGTGGATGATTTCTGGTTCTGCTTCCTAACATCTGTTATGTCCGTCCAGGAGCAATGGAAGTTTTGCAGTAATTTTTTTTCTGCTTGTAGCTCATACAAAAGGACATTAAAGTCACTTTCAGTCCCTTGATTGCTTTGATGGTGAAGTAAAACCTCACCACTTAATTGCACTCTAATGTCAGCCTCCCCAAACCGTGTCTGCCTGATGAGGCAAGAGTCTGAACCCAGGCCCAGATACACAGCCTACACAGTGAGAGAAAGAGAGTGTGAACACGGGTTCAGCTCAAGAAGGTCAGTGCATCTAATGTTTTAGGGGAAAGTAGTGAATTTATATATATAGTAAACAGAGGTACACACACACACACACACACACACACACATATATATATATATATATATATATATATATATATATATGTGTGTGTGTGTGTGTGTTATATATATATGTGTGTGTGTGTGTGTGTGTGTGTGTGTGTGTGTGTGTGTGTACCTCTGTTTACTGCAGATGAGAGGTCAGAAGGTGGCCATTAGGTCCAAGGTCAGTAGTGTTGTGCATAGTGCCACACGAATGACGTCACTCAGTTCTGTTAGAAGTTTTAATGGCTCAAAACACAAACTGGCTGGCTGTCCCTGTGGAAGAGAGCAGCCTTGTGGCCAATCAGACCAGACGCCTGCCTGTCGGTCAACTCCCACACATCCACAAGTGTGGACGTCTGCTGTCAGGCGCCACCTTGAAAGCTAGACCCTCAGACAATGGAAAGGAAGAGGTCCTTTGTGGCCTGTTAAGGCAGTACAATCCAGACATCCTTGCTGAGGATGGCCTGGTGGTCTAGAGACACTGATGTAGAGTGGACACGGCCATCTGAAAATTTTCTAGTGAAACTGCAAAGGCAGCCAGGATTTTTATACAGAACTGCAGTCATCCAGCGATGTAGCATTTAGCTTTGTAATATCCCACAAAATTTCAAGAAACAGTAAAACATTCTCTGATGGGAGTTTGTCAAAGAATGTTTGGTGGACTCTGCAGTGCTAATTTGTCCTTATACGGGTTGAGGGGAACTTGGACATTTAGCTGCAAAACAAAGCGGATAATTTTAACTTTTTTTGTCTTGCCTCTGGTTGAGAGCTGTTGTCTGCCATATATAGACGTTACTGAACTTTATACATGAGGTAACGAAAAACTTTGAGATGATGGGGGAGCTATATGATCTATGTGATGCTAGCTTTGACTTTCTAAACTGAACAATCATTAAATTTCATTCATTAAATAATGATATAGTTCTGTCATTCACATTTTCATTGTTGTATTTAGTGTTTTTTTCTTTTTATTAAGAGATAGTATATATACTGTATACAATATGTATGTATTGTGCAGAACTGAGTCAAGTATACTAGTCTGACCCTCTTAAACCATATGGGGAAATGAATTGCTCACCCCTGATCTAAACCTTTAGTTTAATATCTACGCATAATGACAATGAAACTAAAGGCAGTATTGTTCTACAACACAGCTCTTAGAGGCATTCACAAACATTTTTATAGACTGTTTCTACCACACACACAGTCCAGATTCTGATGACTGCAAGAGGGGCATTTCCCTTCAAACAACTCCATCTGTAAAACTCTGAAAGCTCTCTGCAGCTTCTCTCTTCCTCAAAATTATTATTACTCCTCTTCTTCTCACATGCATCCAGAATGCACAAGACTGTTCCTCTGACCACACGTGCAGGAGATCTGAAGGAGGACACAGTACCGGAGAAGTAACCATGCAGTGTAAGTGAATTGATGCGTGCTCACCCGAAACCATCCGACCGGCTGAAACTGACAAAAGCATAAAGGTGTCTTGTGCTTGTTGAAATCACCTGTACATCTAGTGACTGAATCAGCAATACCTCAGCCAATCAGACTCAGACAAACCTTGTGATGAATCAATTAGATGTTAATAGGATGACTTTATAAATAAAGAGCTTCCCACGTTGGGTGACTGTATTTAGTTCCCACGTGCAGACAGAAAGAACTGGGGAAAAGCTACGGTAATGCAGGAAGAAGTTAGGGAGTAATATAGTGGAGGAGTGAATGAGGGGAACATAGGATAGGAGTGAAGGAGGAATTATATAGGAGAGGAGTGAATGATGGGTAATGTAAGAGAGGAGTGAATGATGGGTAATGTAGGAGAGGAGTGTATGATGGGTAGTGTAAGAGAGGAGTGAAAGATGGGTAATGTAGGAGAGGATGGATGATGGGTAATGTAAGAGAGGAGTGAATGATGGGTAATGTAGGAGAGGATTGAATGAAGGGTAATGTAGGAGAGGAGTGTATGATGGGCAATGTAGGAGAGGATTGAATGATGGGTAATGTAGGAGAGGAGTGTATGATGGGCAATGTAGGAGAGGATTGAATGAAGGGTAATGTAGGAGAGGAGTGAATGATGGGTAATGTAGGAGAGGAGTGTGTGATGGGTAATGTAGGAGAGGATTGAATGATGGGCAATGTAGGAGAGGGCTGAATGATGGGTAATGTAGGAGAGGAGTGTATGATGGGTAATGTAGGAGAGGATTGAATGATGGGCAATGTAGGAGAGGTCTGAATGATGGGTAATGTAGGAGAGGAGTGTATGATGGGCAATGTAGGAGAGGAATGTATGATGGGTAATGTAGGAGAGGAATGAATGATGGGCAAAAGGAAGGCAAGATATTCAAATCACCTCCAAAGTCTGTGTATGTGTGACACTGTATCACCTGCTCTCAAACACACACACCGCACTGGACAGCCCTAAATTTGCTTACCTACAGTTACCCCCCCACCCCCGCCCCCTCACCTAAGACTTCCCACAAAGACTACACACTGTTACATCAAATGCTAAAACTCTACCCTAGCATTCTAGAGAGTGAATAATGAACTGCACAGCATAATATGGTCCAGCGTACACGCATTAATAATATGGAAAGTGCAGTAGGCAAGATAAAAAAAGTCAAACCTTTAAGACAAATTTGCATTACACGTGTTTTCAGTGGTCTGACACGCTGCCACTCCCTGAACTGGACGTCTGCTCTTTCTAAATGTGACCAAAACAAAATCCCAAATCTGAAACCACTGAGGAGATGAGCAGCCTCTGCTTACTTCAGCCCTCCATTCATTCTTTCTCTCCTCCAGCCCTCCATTCATTCTCTCTCTCCTCCATCCCTCCATTCAGCCTCTCCCTCCTCCAGCCCTCCATTCAGCCTCTCTCTCCTCCAACCCTCCATTCAGCCTTTCCCTCCTCCAGCCCTCCATTCAGCCTCTTCCTCCTTGAGCCCTCCATTCAGCCTCTCCCTCTTTCAGCCCTCCATTCAGCCTCTCCCTCTTTCAGCCCTCCATTCAGCCTCTCCCTCCTCCAGCCCTCCATTCAGCCTCTCCCTCCTCCAGCCCTCCATTCAGCCTCTCCCTCCTCCAGCCCTCCATTCAGCCTCTCCATCCTTCAGCCCTCCATTCATTCTCTCTCTCCTCCAACCCTCCATTCAGCCTCTCCCTCCTCCAGCCCTCCATTCAGCCTCTCCCTCCTTCAGCCCTCCATTCAGCCTCTCCCTCCTTCAGCCCTCCATTCAGCCTCTCCCTCCTTCAGCCCTCCATTCAGCCTCTCCCTCTTTCAGCCCTCCATTCAGCCTCTCCCTCCTCCAGCCCTCCATTCAGCCTCTCCCTCCTCCAGCCCTCCATTCAGCCTCTCCCTCCTCCAGCCCTCCATTCAGCCTCTCCATCCTTCAGCCCTCCATTCATTCTCTCTCTCCTCCAACCCTCCATTCAGCCTCTCCCTCCTCCAGCCCTCCATTCAGCCTCTCCCTCCTTCAGCCCTCCATTCAGCCTCTCCCTCCTCCAACCCTCCATTCAGCCTCTCCCTCCTCCAGCCCTCCATTCAGCCTCTCCCTCTTTCAGCCCTCCATTCAGCCTCTCCCTCCTCCACCCCTCCATTCAGCCTCTCCCTCCTTCAGCCCTCCATTCAGCCTCTCCCTCCTTCAGCCCTCCATTCTGCGTCAAGCCAGCCTGAAAATCATTTTCTCATTTGCTTTCTCTGTTTGTTTTTTTTTCTTTATGTGTGTATGTGCTTGTTTGTGCAAATAAACTGTGACTGTGCATATTTTTCTAAACAGTTGTGGTCACTCTAAACATGCCAAGACAAAGTACTAAAACCCACACTATTAACACTGGAACAAAGCTTACACATTTCAAAGACAAACATGCATACGTAAATGTGTTGTGAACCAACATCAAAGCATTTTCAGTTGCATAAACAGGCATGACAAGCATGCAGACACACACACACACACACACATCCTCTTTTCCAAGACATCCTCTAATCTAAGCTGAGCTCTTGCTGCTCCTCAGTGTGTGATAGGTGCATCGCTACAGATTAGCTCTTCCACTCCGTGCCTGTAGGTGGAACTGATGGTTCACAGGCCTAAGTGTCCTCACGTCAGCTCCATTGCCTGCTTGTGTTAGCAAAACAGTCAAGCCTTTTGCACCATACATGCATACGCATGCTTGTCTTCTATGTAGGTGTGCGCAGACCCAGTGGGGCTGGTTTTTCCACTGCCGCTTTCCAGGCCAGTCGCACTGTTCCTCTCCAACCACTCATCAGAAAAAGAGCATGCGCCAAGCTAACACGGCAAGCTAACGCGCCAGCGCCGAAAAACAGCGCCGGCCTCGCCGATATCCGATCCACGCCGCGCCCCAAGGCTGTTAGACACACTGTTAATTCACCGCATGTTATGGTTGAGGGTTGAGCGACCTTTAACACAAACAGCCAATCGGGAGTTGGGTGCACGGGGGTGGAGGTGCGGGGAGGCGAGTCCTTTTCCACTTCCTCTTACTTCACCACTCTCCCCCAGGAGTTCAGGCAGCTCTCTGACGCCCATGGTGAACTCAGTCCAGTGCAGATCAGAGGGATAAAGCATTATACTCCCGCACTGAGCAGGGAGAGGTCAAGAGCACAGTTCCTGCTGTCTCTATTGAGGAGTGTGAGGGAGAGATAAGATAGAATTTATATATTGTGGTTTTTAAAAAGAACAGCCCAGTTGGGGGTAGGACGGCAGCTCAGTGAAGACAGACACCTGTGCTGGGATCAGGGTTGGGAATGTAATTGGTGTAATGGTGCAATAAATTGGTGCGAGTAATTGTATATGAGTGTTGCCATTAGTACAAGCACTACAGTAAGGTACTGATGGGGAATAGAGTGTAATGCTCAATCCACAGCAGTAACAGGTTATATTACCTGGTCTCACAATTGGCAGTTTCAAATGTGTTCAGAAATGAGCCCCTCATAGCACAAGTTACTTGTCTGGGCTCAGCCCAAAGTGTCAGTGTGGCAGAAATCAGGTCCATCCTTACTTACAAGTCCAGAGAAAGGATGCAGTGCAATGCCTACTGGGCAGAGGGCAGGGGCAGGAGAGTCCTAGGTGGTACAGACCTTGGGTAGCAGAAACTGGTTCTTGATGTTTGGAATATAACCTCACTAGGGGAAAAGAGTAGGGTTGAGAGATACAGGGCAGATGCAGTTGGGCTCACTGGAACCAAACTCCTCTCCTGGGTGGGTGGGTGGATTTTCATAATTCCCTGGCTGGTGACTACACAGTTGGAGTCTGTCCCAGTTGACAAGAGGGTCCCCTCAGTGTGATTTCATGTTGCAGAGAGGGAAACGCTCAACATATTCCCATCAATAGTACAGAATATTTGGCTTTCTTGCAGAAAGTGAGTGGAATTCTGTAAGGAGTTCCAAGTACTGACTCCATTGTTTTGCTCAAGGACCTCACCAATCGTGAGGGCAACATTTGGAAATCTTGTAGAGGAGGGTTGGGTGGAATGGCCTACACGATCTGAGCCCAGGTGGTTTGATGTTATTCGACTTTTGTGCTAGCTGTGGTTTGTCCACAAGAAAAACCTTGTTCAAACACAGGGTTGCGCATAAGGGTACTTGGTTATAGAGCACCTTGAGCCAAAGGTCATTGATGGACATATGGTTGTGTCTTCTGACCTGAGGGTAATTGTTTTGGGCACACCAGTGCAGAGAGGTGCAGAGCAGAAAGCTCAACTGATTGCCATCTGATGTTGAGTGCTATCTAATAGTGGGAATTACCACCATGGTAGGCCTGGGAGGCCCTGCTAGACTTGGTATAGCTCAGGAGAGGAATTAGAGGCAGCATCCAAGCTGTGTTCAGAAAGAGTTGTTAAAAGCGCTATACAAATAAACTTTGATTGATTGATTGATTGATTGAAAGAGTGGTGAAGGTCTGAACTTGACTGAGAATATTAATCATTGCAAGGAACACTTTGAGGAGGTCCTTAACCGGACGAATGAGAAAGTTGACTCCTGTGTGGTAGATAGGAAGGCACTGGATGTTTGGAGGGTTCGTGGGCACTGAGAGACAGTGGAGGTATGCTGATAGGGCAGCCTGTATATCTGTATTACCTTCTGGATCTACCATTTTAGTTGTGTTTCCATAGCTACACCTCTCAAAGTTGTGTACATTGCATAACCATATTTTGCAAACTTTAGTATTTGACCATGCCTGATACTCCTAATACTACTAATACTATTCCTAGTGTCCTGATGTCCCGCTGACCCCCGTCCCCTGCTGTGGTTTTTCCCAACTCCACCCCAGTCACCCAGTTATCAGCTACCCTGGTTCCTATTGGGTGATGTCACATTTAATTTTTGATAAGCATTCATCGACATTGTTATTTATTTTCCCAGTCAAAAAATGTTTCAGTTCTTTGCGCACACACTCTCTGGTTATGTTTTTTAATGATAACTACTAACTACTTACTATAGTTCTGTTTTTTGCAGGGAACAGATAGAGTGTCAATATGGAAGAATTTGGTGACATCTCATAGCGATCAGCAAATGATCAATTTAACATTCTTGACTATGTTTGAGAACCTGTGCTTGTCTAAGACCTTAAGATTACCTGCAATAACTTGTTTGGTTAATTCATTAATTAGTTTGATTAGATTGAATCTTGCATTTGGTTCAATATCTCTGCATACAGGATATTTGCTTTGTTGACTGGTTCAAGTGCATCCATACAAAGTTACAAATATCAAATATCTCTGATGCCTTGCACTGTATGCAGCTAAGATAAAAAAAATAAATAAACATGAACTAAAACTAAATAAACTAGAGGATAGTAGCAACTAAACAACAGCTTTTGTGTAATGTTTGAGGCAGGAAACAGGAAATAGCTCAACTGAACATGTCTTCACAAACCCTAAACAATTTGAAAGGCATGTATTTGATTTCATCTACTGGTTCTTTAGACCATAGAGCATTCATACTCAAAGATATGGCCACCTCTTTGTAGAAGTCAGACAGCAGTCATCAAATGAGCAGCCAAAGGTTATATAATGGTTCCACCATACTGACACACATAAACAGAAATATATAAAATGGAAGGTGAGAGTGTGTCTAAAGAGAGCTCACACTTCTCAGCCTCCCAGGGAAAGATTTTGCCAAGGTGCTGGAATGGAGATTGTCAAGCTCTTTACTGTCTCCCAGACAATCGAGGGGGACTGGGAGTTTGTCTCTCCAGTATACATGTGTTTTGTGTCCACATGATTGGAAAAGCGATATCCCCAAAGATGTTCTGTGGGAAGAGCTCAGGGCATATGGAGTGCTGGGTCCACTAAACCAGACCACTTAACCCTTGTATTCTCAGAGTGAGCGCTGTGTCTACATTCTCAGCATTCGGTCAAGTTTGTTCAGTGTGGCTATTAAGCTCTATCCAGACTCTTGTCTTCACTCCTGTTTGTGATATTCATGGACAGGATAGCAAGACATAGCCAATGACAGGAGGGCTTCTGGCAGGGGGACCAGAAGGTTGCATTGCTGCTATTTTCAGATAATATTGTCCTTCTGGTTATCTCATAGGGTGTCTTCAATGCACACTTGATTGCTTTGAAGCTGAATTTGAACTGGTCAGTATGTGGCTCAGCCCCTCTAAGTCAAGGCCATGGTTATCTGCCTCTGAGTAGGGCTTGGAAATCCCCGCAAGTGGAGGAATTGAAGTATCAGAAGTTTTTTTTTTTTTCATATGTAATGGGAAGAAGGACGCTGAGTCTCACCATAAATTGGGTGCAGCAGCAATAATGCAATGGCAGAATTGGTGAAGAGGAAGCTGAGGTGTAAAGTGAAACTCAGTTTACCAGCTCATCCAGTCCTCACCCTCACCTATGGTCATGAAATCTAACTAATGGCCAAAAGAACAAGATTGCCGCCCCAAGCAGCCAAACATTAGCTTTTTCCAGAGGGCAGCCTGGCTCTTCCATGATAGGATGAGGAGCTCTGTGATTTGTATGACACTGTGATTTGTAAGAGCTTCTGCTCATATGCAGTGAGAGGAAACAGCTGAGCTGGTTTGGGCATCTCACAAGGATGCACCCCTCCTGCTGCGACCAACTTGGAGGAGGCCTTGGGATGGAGCCAGGACCAGCTTCATGGATTGAATGTCTTGACTGGCCTGGGAGCACCTGGTGATCACCCAAAAATAGCTGGAGGAAGTGGCTGAGGACAGAGACAGCTATGTTTCTCTGTTCACCCTATTGCCAAGGTGACCCTGACATGGATTAAGCAGAGAAGGCAAGCTTTAATTTACCTTTCTCTTTTAGCTTTTTAATTTACCTTTTTACCTTTACCTAATCTACCTAAATTACCTTTAGCTTTTTAATGCATCTCCTTTTTTCTCATTTAGCTTTCTCCTTTAGTAGCAATCATGTGTTTTGTGGAACTTATGTGGGACTCTAGATCACTGGCACCATTCTTTGACAAATATATGCCAGTTTTGCAGGCGCTTCTTCCCACACATTCCAACTGAGCAGAAAACTGCTGTAGGCATTTTGGGGCATTTGGCCATTTTGAAGCTGGTCCACCTCTCCGCTGTTTCTGTTGTGGTCCTGATGGTAATGATTGAAATGTAGTTTGAACCAGGGTTGTTTTAAGGGCATGTACATGAGAAGGTGCACCTCAAGAGAACACACACAATGTATGGTATTTGTAGACAACAAATGAGGAATTCCACAATTCCCCAAAATGATGCAATATCCAGTAAAAAAGAGGATGCATCATTAACCCTATGCTAGGTGTAAGATTAAACCATTCAGGAAGCTCTCCAATCATGTCCAATCACCCCTGAGTTAGGATGGATTGCAAATTAGGATTAGTCACTGGGGCAAGGATAAGGTTTAAGGTTTTAAATCATACTTCATTCCATGCTGGCTCAGAGCAAATGTCCCTTTGAGATGAAAGACCATGGCTAATAGGCAGAGCAAGTTGTTGTTCTGTTAATGTTGTTGTGCTGATGGCAACATGTTGGGGCGGACGCTGCCTATTCTTAGTTGTTGCATGATTGAACTTGATCAGCCCAACCTTCCAGCCTTAGGCATTGTGCTGCAAGTGATGTCAGTGGAACAGCTCCTCAAATAAACTGCCATTTCTGGAAAAACACAGATGACTTTTACCTCAGACCCCCTCAGCTAGGTTAACACATTACTGGCACTCTTTCTAACACTAACTCTCTCTCTCTCTCTCTCTCTCTCTCTCTCTCTCTCTCTCTCTCTCTCTCACACACACACACACACACACACACACACACACACACACACACACACACACACACACACACACACACACACACACACACGCAGAATCCTCCAGCATATTGCCAGAAATATGTTCCTACAGTGTCAGAATGATGATGTTTTTCTGGCTTTGTTTCATCGCTGTCTATAGAGCACCTACACACACGATTGTGACTGCTTCTGTCACCAGAGCGGGGCAGAAAAACAGAGTGTGAGTCCCAGTCAGCTCTGATCTCTGAGAGCACAACAGCAACCACAGAGACCCTCTGTGCTGTGTCCAAAGCCATTACACTCAACCAGAAAGACCTTGCCAGATATTTTATAGACTTTTCTACTGGAGAGGGAACAAGCGAAAGAGGTGTGTGTGTTTGTGTGTGTGTGTGTGTATGTATGTGTGTGTGTGAGAGAGAGAGAGAGAAACTTGTGACTCAGAGGATATCCCATACGCTACTTCAGTGGAACATATCCTGAAGTGTCCTGGCTATGAGAACATTCAACTCAAATAAACACGCTGATCAACTACTCAAACAGAACACACAACACATGGTAATTATGTGGATACAGAATGGCACTCAGAGTAGATTTCCAAAGGGCCCAGAGTTTATCTGTAGTCACACTGTGGTGTTTTCTCAACAACTATCTCAAAGGACTGCCTGGAAAACTGCTATAATGCAAGGCCATAGATCAACCAAGCACAGTCCACCACTAACACAACAGCAATGAATTAATTAAGGAAATGGAAATTAATTAATTATATCAATTCTTGTACTGAAGCCTAATTCTAAATTTGCATGTACAATTGCATGTATAACTTTTAATAACTTTTTTTCCACAGATTTCATGTACACTGCATTTAAAACAATTTCTTGTGTTTTGCTTGCAAATGTAGAACACTTGAGAAACAGAACATGTTAGTACATCACAGTTAGTGATCACATGTATAGTCACATGAGCCTCAGGCCAGGAAATCACCTTATCTCCCTGCCTATGTGAATCTGTTTATCACACCGTCAACATGAGCAGACATCACCGAGGCGTTGGCACGCAACAGAACTTCAGCACTGAATCCAAAGTCCCACAAACATCCAAGACAACTGGTCCACAGTCATCTTCTATGATGCTTTTAAAAGGTCTCCTTGTCATAATCACCATGGCAGCAGATATAAACAGCAACAGCTGAGCGTAACCAGGAAGCCACTGTGCCGGCAGCTTCCTGGATAAAAGTTTATAAAACGAATCACATACAACTTTCAGAATAAGGAATTATCCTGAAACACACTTATCAAAAAAACTCCCCGGCAACACATTCTGACATACAAAGAGATGGCTTTACACACACACACACACACACACACACACACACACACACACACACACACACACACACACACACACACTGCTCTGCTCTTTACAATTTCTCACACAATAACAGCCAAGTGCCCCTCTGTGGCGATCTCCGGAACTGCAGGGCAATAATGAATGTGTATCAGAGCAGATACATTTGAGTTTTACATGTCCAAATGTAGAGCTGAAGTCATGCAGTAGCAACTATGCATGTAGTGTGTCTTAGTTTGAGGGCACAGTGTGGAGAGTGTGGGCTGCAGCTCCAAATGGGGTGTGTCTGCATGTGTGTGTGTGTGTGTGTGTGTGTGTGTGTGTTTGTGTGCACATGCACATATGCGCATGTGTGTCCTCGCTGCGTTGTCCAAGTTCCGTGAAACAGCTGTTGGTCTGGTGTGGAAGCCACAGGACCCCCAAAGATTTGCACGAGTGATCCCCTCCCACTGCAGCTGCTTGGTCTGCCCTCACCAACACACACTCTATAGGGGAGACAGCTGAGCAAGGGGCTCCCACACACACACACACACACACACACACACACACACACACACACACACACACACACACACACACACATGTATTTCCACAAATGCAAACACACAAACTGTCTAGTGCACACATTTCTCTCCCTCTCTCTTTCTTCTTCTTATCTCTCTTTGTAACACACATACATACATACATATGCAGGAACGCAGACATTCAAGAATGCATGCACACATTTAAACACGTTTCTCTCTCACTGTCTTTCACGCACACAACAGAAATATTATTCCACATGTACAGTTGACTGTGGACTCTGTAATTAACAACAAAAGCCACACCAATACCATCACCAGAAGCGCTCGAAGCTCTGTCTATTCCAGTCAAACAAGCCTGACTAACCCTGACACACAGAACGAACAGATGATGAATGAACCCCACAGTGAGGCACAAAGAGAGAAGAAGCTGAAGCACTTCTGACCCTTGTCATGAATAACAGTTCTGAAAGGCTATTTGTGTGCAAGAACTGGTATATTTATAAATGCCATTTATCACTCTGGAGACATCACTGCCTTGTAATGATTATAACCTGTTGTGTAGAGGAAAGAGGTTGCGTGTGGTGGACTGATCATGAACTGAAATAGAATCCAGAGGAAATGCAGTCAAGAAGTGTTATATACGGACAGATAGAAGACCGGAGGTTATAAAGAACAGAAAGGCCTTATCTCCATATCTCAGCTGACATGTTATGAGAGAATTCCTCCTTCTGGCATATCTGTCCTTCCGCAAAAAAGTAAGACAAAAAAGTAAAACAGCAACTTCAGCAACCACAAAGCAAGACCACATCTATAAGCCATTTTTGATCAACCTAGTGCCAAGAAAGCAGTCTCAGAAATCAAGGACTTAATCATGACTGTGTCAGGTCTGAACGTGTCTGCTGGGTCAGCCTTAACCAGCAGACCCACACACAGCATCGTCTGACGCCTGAACCCACTCCGTGTGGCTAAGGAAGAGGGGAAACCTCAACAGAAAGCTAGCTGCATCTTTTTCTCTGAGAACAGAGAAGACACAGGCAGTTACGGTGTGCAGAATCAACGAGTCACACATTACCGAGCAGAAAGAGACAGAGAAAACTTCTTACCAGCTATTCTGTCCCGCTCCATGACTGCCTTACTGACACATTAAGTGCCACATGGAGTTTAGAGGTTTCTCCTCCCCTCTCTGTGTTTGGAGACTTCCCCTTTTCTGTGATTTGGACTTAGTCACTCTCTCTCTCCTCTCTATCCCCTCCTCTCTTTCTCCTTTCCTTCCTCCCTCCCTCTCTGTTCTCTAATTTCTTTCTTCCTTTAGCTAAACTGAAAAAGTAACTATTTCTCTTACCAGAGAAACATGTATGTATTTACATGAGCACATCTACCCAGAGAGGCCGTAGAGTGTAATGTCTGTGGTAAATGTCAGTATCAACTACACCCAGTGGTAACGCACGTATTCTCAGTGTTAACACACGACCGTGCGGCAATCGTATGCACATCCTGTCCGTTTTTCCTCCGCTGTTTTTTCCCTGTTTTACTTCCTCTGCCACTGAGGCAGCATTGTGTGGCTAGATCATGTGACCAGCTCTCTATCTGAAAATAAACCTCCTCGCCTCACTACATGGAAATCTGGATGAGTAGGTATGATATCTGCTCTCCTGGGGCTGCTGACACCTACCTGAAGCTGAGGTTACACAGAGGCGCAGGAAAAAAAACCTACATACACTAGTTATTCATACTACTTACAATGTAATCACACTACATTAAAAGGGCAAAATAGAAAAGGTCTCCACCATCATAACTATTTTATTTCTTCATTTTGTTTTGAATGTGAGTGCTTCCATGTTCTTAGTTTGTAAACACAACCACAAAGTGTACATCCCAGCATGTAATTACCTAAACTGTAAAAAAAAAAACAATCTTAATCTTAAACACAGTACAAGCACAGTAACAATCTTAATCTTAAATTTAAAACTTTTCATCCCTAGAGACCTAATTTCTATAATCCACAATGAGAGTGAATATATTTGGGTTAAACCTCAAGAATCGAAAATGGACTTGGAATGTTACACCTGGATTCTGTTGCGCTATGAGGTTTTGCAAGCTTTAAGTTTAACCATGAGCACACACTTACACACCCGTGTGAGCACACACACACACACACACACACTTACACACCCGTGTGAGCACACACACACACACAGCAAGGCATTCCTGAGCCTCCCCCACTCCATGTCTTGTACTTAAGATGAAATGATGATGACCTCTGACCCTAACATTCACCCCTCGCTCCATTGAGGTCAAGACCCTTGTGGCACTTCAACCACACCTCCATGCTGGAGCAAATCACCAGGATGTAACATGTCCCCTTTCCCAGAGTTAGCAACAGCTACACACACCATTCACATGATTGCAATTATCCTCTAATTTGATGACTATGTATACCTACTATTCAAAACCAGCTTCAAATGTCTAATTTGCGGTTTCTCTTCCTTATACCACAGTACTTTCATTATTGGTGTATACTTGGTTTATCTCAAGAACATAACAGCCAAAACAATCAGAATGACAAGTGGGGTCTATAGTACGATAAGTAGAGAATATCCTTAAAGGCAGATTTAAATGTACGACAGCTCACAGGCAAACTCACAATGCACTCAGCACCTATCAGGTATTAATGACAACTTTCAACCTTTTTAAGCAACCAACAGGAAGTTCCGAGATCTTGGCATGGTACCTGCAGCAGTGTTCATTGCAACATATCCTACAACACCTCCACCTCACACTCTGTCTAAAGAGCCGTGCTGCAGTGACTCAGGCATGTATCTCTTTTATAGGGACAACTAAGCGTCAGGTGTTGCATTCTCGATACCAAAATAGGCTTCTATAAACATGATGCGCAAATCTATAAATTTTACAGCAGGGGTTTTATGCGTTTCGATATGCCAGTCTAACCCACACGTCAGGGGTGTGCTCCGGTTTCATCCTGCAATGTTCACCAGGAGGTCTGCGATCAGGGTTTTTTTGGGTCGAGGACCTCAGGGTGGTTTTAAATGGGGCCATCCAGAGCCCACCGACACAGGAATTCTCAAAGCCTCGGGCTGGATCTGCAGAGAGCCGGACCCCTGGGTCTGCAGAATAGGGGGGGTCTGGGGTCTGCAAGGAGGGGTGGGGGCGGAAACGTCTCCACAGCAAACACGATGGACACCTTTGTAGGCATCGGTAGGGCAATTCCCTACAATGCGGGACATTTCCACAAATCTAAGGTTGTAAGAAGATTGAAGATTTAAAACTTCTTTCCACGTTACATTATGATATACAGCATGGTGAGTGATCATAACTATGAACTTGCAGCACAGCGAAATCCATATTTCTCCTGATCTCCAGCTCATCGGGATGGTATAAAGTGCATTATTTAACAGAACACTGACAATGGTAAAGGCCCTCTAGACATTTTTGTGACTGAAAAATGTAGGTTAAGTGTGAGATCAGCACCTAACTGCAGTGTAAGCTGTTGTTAAGGAGAGATTTACACACAAGTTGTATATGCTGGGAGGAGGAGGAGGAGGACATTCTGGAGAGGAAGACCAAGGCCCCTCAACTTTATCAGGAGGATAAGGAGAGGGAGAGGCTAGTTCATACCTTTCAACACTGCCATAAAACCAGCCAACACACCCACATACACACAATAGTGCATATACACTAATATACACATTCACACACATCCACAGGCATGGACACACACACAAATACCGATCGTACAAGCACACACAACACAAAGGACACATATACGCACTCGTAAATAAAAAAGGCCCATGGGTCCTTTCAGCCTCTTATCCAGGCAGATGACTCTTGGGTGAGTGAACATGATCACAAATACACACACACACACACACACACACACACACACACACACACACACACACACACACACCCCAGAGATATGATGCTTTTATCAGAGCAGATGGCTAAGAGCCACAGCTTGACATGAACAAGTGCACTTAACACACACACATACACATATACACATGCACACAAAACATACACACACACACACACACACACACACACACACACACACACACACACACACACACACACACACACACATATATATATGCATATGGAGTGAATGTGCTCCAGAGCCACAGGAATCCGAGCATTTATGGATGTCATCACCTGTGAACTCCAGTGAAAGCCAGTCATGCTGCTTTTGTGTGTGTGTGTGTGTGTGTGTGTGTGTGTGTGTGTGTATAAGAGTTCACACACGTCCACCAAACAGACTAACAGCAGGAGCTCATGTCCAGTGAAGCAAGGGAGCAGACCCCAGGGGAAAAAAGAGAAGTCATGACAGCGAGAGAGAGATAGACAGAGAAAGAGATAGAGAGAGGAGAAAAAGAGAGAGAGAGGAGAGAGAGAGAAAGAAGAGAGAGAGAGACGGAGAGACAGAGGAGAGATGAAGAGACAAAAAGAAGGTTGAAAAAATAAAAAGCTGGAAAAAATATAAAATTACGGTTAGTGACGGAATGCCTTAATGCACAAAATATGAATAGGCTACTATAAACGGAGAGAGAGGGGGAGAGAGAGAGAGGGAGAGAGAAAGAGAGTATTTCAAACCCATTAGAAGTTCATAGTACAAAAGGGTAGATAGAAATGGGGGCTCAAGAAAAAAAGAAGGAAAGAAGAAAAGAACAATTTTGTAGCAACCACAATGCATGACATCATCTCTTTGATTCTGTCACTGCTGCATGAGCTATAGACATGTTTTATCTCTCTCTTTCTCTCTCTCTCTCTCTCTCTCTCTCTCTCTCTCTCTCTCTCTCTCTCTCTCACACACACACACACACTCACTCACTCTCTTCCCCCTCTTCTTCTGACACTCTGTATCTCTTACAGAGTCATGGTCTTTTGGTAGGGAACTGGTCTTGTGACCGGAGGGTCGTGGGTTCGATTCCCAGGCCTGAGGCCACGACTGAAGTGCCCTTGAGCAAGGCACCTAACCCCAACTGCCACGGGCTAGGGCTAGGGCTAGGGCTACCCACCGCACTGGGCACGTGTGATCCACAGCCCCCTAGTAATCACTAGTGTGTGTGTGTGTGTGTGTGTGTGTTCTAATTGCACAGATGCAGAGTACAAATTTCAAATGCGGTGAAAAAAATCACAATTGACAAATATGGCACATTTCATTTCAATAAAATTTTATTGGTCATATACACTCACCGGCCACTATATTAGGTGCACCTTGCTAGTACTGGGTTGGACCCCCTTTTGCCTTCAGAACTACCTTAATCCTTCATGGCATAGATTCAACAAAGTACTGGAAACTTCTTCAGAGAGTCTGGTCCATATTGACATGATAGCATCACGAAGTTTCTGCAGATTTGTCGTTCCACCACATCCTAAAGGTGCTCTACTGGATTGAGATCTGGAGACAGTGGAGGCCATTCGAGTACAGTGAACTCATTGTTGTGAAACCAGTCTGAGATGACGCATTATCCTGCTGGAAGTAGCCATCAAAAAATGGGTACACTGTGGTCATAAAGGGATGGACATGGTCAGCAAGAATACTCAGGTTGGCTGTGGCGTTGACACGATGCTCAATTGGTACTTATGGGTCCAAAGTGTGCCAGGACAATATCTCCCACACCATTGTACCACCACCAGCCTGAACCGTTGATACAACTATGATAGGAACTATGAGGATGCCACCTGTGCAACAAATCCAGTCGTGAAATTTACTCACTTCTAAATATTCCACAGTCAACTGTCAGTTGTATTATAAGAAAATGGAAGTGTTTAGGAATGACAGTAACTCTTCCATGAAGTGGAAGACCATGTAAACTGACGGAGCGGGGTCAGCGGATGCTGAAGCTCATAGTGCGAAGAGGTCGCTGACCTTCTGCAGATTCAATCACTACAGACATCCTAACTTCATGTGGCCTTCGGATTGGCTCAAGAACAGTGTGCAGAAAACTTCACGAAATGCTAAGACATATGAAATACTAAGACATTTTGCATTTTGAACAATTCCATGCTCCCAACTTTGTGGGAATTGTTTGGAACTGGCCCCTTCCTCTTCCAACATGACTGTGCACCAAGCAAGGTTCATAAAGACATGGATGGCAGAGTTTGGTGTGGATGAACTTGACTGGCCTGCACAGAGTCCTGACCTCAACCTAATAGAACACCTTTGGGATGAATTAGAGAACGGAGACTGAGAGCCAGACCTTCTCGTCCAACATCAGTATGTGACCTCACAAATGTGCTTCTGGGAGAATGGTCAAAAATCCCCACAAACACACTCCTAAACCTTGTGGACAGCCTTCCCAAAAGAGATGAAGCTGCTCTAGCTGCAACATCATATTGAACCCTATAGATTAGGAATAGGATGTCACTTAAGAGCTCATATGTGAGTCAAGGAAGGTGAGCGAATACATATATTGCCGAATATATGTTGATATATATATAATATATATATTATCAATATATAATAATATATATATATTGAGCGAATATATATATTGCCGCATTTTGGCAATATATATATATATATGAGAGAGAGAGAGAGAGAGAGAGAGAGAGAGAGAGAGAAGAGAGAGAGATAGATAGAGAGAGAGAGAGAAAAGAGGTAGAAAGACAGAGGAAGAGCAAAGGATATTTCTCTCTTCTCTACCCACACTCCCTCCTTTATGCGCTTGGGGTGAAGTGGTATCATTACCCTTGTCCACAGACCTCAAGGCTAAATTTAACCACATGAAAGACTCAACAACCTGATGTCATGTGTGTTAAACTGGGTCCGATGTCTAAGTGGTCTGCCATATGAGTCTTTCCAGAATGAAGAAAGACCATCTTTATCCTGTAGGGGACAGGCAGAGGCACACTAGTCAAACAGGAGAGCTATTAAATACACAGAAATGAAATTGTGTGATACTTGGGTTTACAGGCTCAGACACTAATATTCAGATTGCTTATCATAATAGTAGCACGCAGTGTCACTGGTGTGAATCACCTCCCTGCACTTGTGAAGCACTGCCCTGGTTGGCATGGAGTCATTGTAGCCCCGAGGCATCTGGCCATCAAGTGGGCCAACCAGACGAGACAAGCCTTTATTGGTTAGTGAACATGGGTTCAGTGAGGCAGTAATTAAATGATACCTAATCACAATCACACCCTGAAGGTGAAAATCTTCATTATAACAAAGTTAAAATTTATTGAACAGCTCATTTTAGCCTATAGACTTAGATTTCCCATGTCAATTTTATATTGCATATTTATAGCATATATATTTATATATCTTTAGAACAGCTGGTGTCACAAAGCAACTTTATAGACGTCTTTATAAAGTCCAAAACCCCAGTGAGCAACCCAAGGAGAAAGTGAGTGAAAAACCTCCACAGAGGACTAGGAAGAAACCTTGAGAAGAACCAAGACTCAAAGGGAGGATCCTCCTCTGACCGACACTGGACACCACAACAGGAACAATATAAACAAAGAACAAAATAAGTCATAAGAACGGGCAACAGAAGTCTAATCTGGGTTCTATTCTGGGAGGGATGAATGTAGGTATGTCTGAACTCCATCTGCCACAGGAACAACCAAAGCAATATGGGTATGTGTTTTACCAAGGGGAGAGTAGTAAGAGCAGATCCCTGGGAGGGAATCCTTTGGGTAACTTGGGTTCAGGGCCTTACACAGGGGCAGGTTAGGATTAGGGTTGGCAACAGCTCTCTTGCCCATTACGCACTAAACAGCAAGGAGCCCAGAGCAGTCATAACCTCTTTCCACACCACAGAAATGCAGCAGTTGTATGTGTGTGTGTGTTCTCTTTAATCATCAAGCAAAAGTCCTGATGTCTAAATCTGTGGTCTTTGTAGTCCTGTAAAAGCAACACACACACACACACACACACACACACACACACTCGTTCTCTTGCGTTGCGGTAACATCCTCATGTGGAGCTTGGCACTGACTTCGCGTGTTCTGGCCGTGTCTGCTGCTCTAAATATGAGCTCACCAATTGTAAAAAATGCTAGACGTGGCTTGACCTTGCAGGTTATGTAACTATTAATTGGGCAGGCAATCCACACTCTTTAAGCATCCATTATTTTTCCTCTTTTTCCAGCCATTCTTGACTTTGAGGAATATGACAAACAGGGCTGAGTTCATTCACAGGGTCATTACATTTGATTATTAAAAAGGTATTATAAACGATAATGTTCTGGGATTGATTGTAATATTGGCACTGCCCCTGTGGGAGTGGCATTGCCCCTGTGGGAGTGGCATTGCCCCTGTGGGAGTGGCATTGCCCCTGTGGGAGTGGTATTGCCCCTGTGGGAGTGGCATTGCCCCTGTGGGAGTGGTATTGCCCCTGTGGGAGTGGCATTGCCCCTGTGGGAGTGGTATTGCCCCTGTGGGAGTGGCATTGCCCCTGTGGGAGTGGCATTGCCCCTGTGGGAGTGGTATTGCCCCTGTGGGAGTGGTATTGCCCCTGTGGGAGTGGTATTGCCCCTGTGGGAGTGGCATTGCCCCTGTGGGAGTGGTATTGCCTCTTCCTATGCCCTCCATCCAACACTTCCTCCAAAGCTAAACGCTAATGCTTAACCTCACTACGTTCTGTATGTACACACAAAATAATTGAAGATTTGTATAAGAACCTTCTTGTAGAAAGGTTTCCTAAACTCATGGCTAATGGCTAATACAGCTGGACTTGTTGAAATTTATAGTTGCTGTTATACAAAGTCCAGGACAGTTTTTTTTTTGTCTCAGAGCAACTGTTTCAATGATAGATATGTAAAAACAGTTAAGCCAAAGTGTTAAGATAAATTGCTTACAGCACATTTGTCAAAGTTATCATCCACTTTGTTAAATCCACTGCACGTCTGTATAAAACAAATGAAGCACAGTTTATCTGGGTTACAGCATCATGCACACCAGAGACAAAGTAACACCCCAGTCACGCAATAGGCACACCAGAGACAAAGTAACACCCCAGTCACGCAATAGGCAAACACCTCTGGATTACAATACTGAGAGTAAATTCTGCAACTACAACTGAATCTGTTAAGTGAAAAAGATGACAGACAAGTCCTGATCTGAATTCATCCTGGGATTTCAAGTTGAGAGGGCTGACGGCTTGTGGATGGACTCTTTCTTGTTGGGTGCCCAGCACTGGACTGTGGACGGACTGTGTCCTGTAGGGTGCCCAGCACTGGACTGTGGACGGACTGTGTCCTGTAGGGTGCCCAGCACTGGACTGTGGACGGACTCTGTACTGTTGGGTGCCCAGGACTGGTCTGGCTGCTGTCATAACGTTTTCCAGACAGCAGTAATTTGAGGAGGACTGGGCAGGTGTGTGTGGGTACATCTTTTACCAATGTTTTTTTTGTTTTGTTTTGTTTTGTTTTAGGTGACCCGCTGTTGAACTGGGTTGATTTCACCATACACTTGCATACTGGGTGGTCTGAAGAAGCAGTTCAAAGTTCTGAAATACTAGTTTGCTTCACTGAGTCTCCTTAAGAAGTAAACGTGCTGTTGCTAAGGAAGTGTTTGTCCCCTGAAATAAAGGTCCCTTGATACTTGAAATAGGTGATGGCCTTAGCAGCAGACTTGCCAAAATTAAAGCTGGGACACGGTCTGTCCACATTCTCCTTCATAGTTTATGACCAGTTTTTTGGTTATATCAGAACTTACAGTGAGGTTCCTTCCACACAACAGTTATGTCACTGCGGAACGTAATGGGAATGTTGGTGATGTGACCACACAGTTGTGTGCAAAGAGGGAATAGGGAGTACAGCAGGAGTTTAAGCACACTGCTCAGAGGCCCGGTGATGAACACAGAGATCATGGATTTCATGATGAACTTCCCAAACCTGATACTTTGAAGTTAATTTGTAAGGAAGTCTTTTATCTAGCTGCAGTGTTTAACCCAAGTGTGCTGAGTTTGGTGACAGGCATCTGGGGGAAGCCCGTGTCGAGGGAGATAGGTAGGTATTCCTCTCCAGATGGATCTGGATCATGATTTGATCTGTTACAGTGGCAGACATAGTAAGTCAATTGTGGATGATATGAGGCACAACTAATTATATAAGTCCAGCAGTAATTTTGGCATCAAACTGTAGTGGTCATTTTAAGGCATACAGGTACACTACACTGATACAAAGCTGTTCAGGTCTCTCTGTAAAGAGACAGCTGACACCTGTACTGCAGACAGATAAAGAGCATGACCAGGCAACTGACTGTTATGGGCATAGATAAAGTAATTATCTGTGGCCTCCTGACTCGATCACACTCTCCTGCCCACATGGGCCTTGACTGCAGAGTGTGTTTATCAGGGGAGGTTGGAATCCACCAAGAGGCCATTTCACTTTCAGTCTGCTTCTTCTAATAATGGAAGGGGTCATCTTAAGGCCAGGTCAAGCAGTGTTTGGGGAAACATTAACGTTTTAGTTGTCAATGGCATATAAATGGAAATAAATGCAAAAATGAAAAGAGAGAGTGTTCGATATCAGTATCCAACATTCATGAAAATACATTATTCTGCCATTTCCTCTTATGCTCACTTTCAGACCCTCGACTGATATGGATTTTTTGATTTTGCTTATATAGAGACATATGAGGTTCTTGCTCACCGATACAACTGCAAGATGAAAGCTTATGTCAAAACCACGAAATAGCATCTTTCTCAAAGTAAGGAACTCGGAGGATATAATCTTTAGAAAGTCTGACAAAACGTCACAAACCAGGTATGTTCCACATCTAGAGTCACACCTGCAGTGATTTTTTCCTTTTGTAGACCATCCAAGTTTCTCAGTTCCCGAGCTGCATCTGAACTTTGATGGGCAACAACAAATACTTTCAATGAGGAGTTTGATGATTACCATTATGAAAGATTTGAAGCCCCTTTTTGTCTGCTGGCTGAATGCAGTATGGCTGAATGAATATGTTAGTAGTCCTAATTCTCAGTTGTGTTCAGCCAATTCTATAAACTTACCACACATAAATATAACATTTCTGAGAATTTATTTTCTATAAAGTGCAGCTCACATGAGATGACGAATCAAATTGCTTTGAGTACACCACATGCAGGAGACAATGTTTTAAAAAAGATTTAGTACAGAATCACTGAAACATTCAGGCCACTAGGTGTTAGTACAGAGGTTGTGAAGAACTATCAGAAGAGTGATTAGAAAATAATGAATACTTAATGAACTGACAATG
This sequence comes from Brachyhypopomus gauderio, assembly GCF_052324685.1. NCBI lineage: Eukaryota > Metazoa > Chordata > Actinopteri > Gymnotiformes > Hypopomidae > Brachyhypopomus > Brachyhypopomus gauderio. The sequence goes on along the minus strand of NC_135218.1, from coordinate 21,436,228 downwards.
CTCCTTTAACAGGATGTGGTGAAGAGATGATTCACTGTTTGGCTGTGTGGATTGACACTTAATACTAATGGTCAAATATTGTGAGCACACAGGCAGGCCCTCAGGGTCGAGTTCTTTACATAGCTTTGGTAAGTGGCTAGCAGATAGCATTTGGTTCACATTTGTAGTTTCATTTTGTGTCATTGGACACTAAAAATGTCCAATGGTTTGTCAATTGTACAGAGAACAGAAAGGGGATCCATCTGAGCAAAGATGACAGGAAAACGCTACTAAGGTTAAACATGATAGGAAAGATTACAGGAACTACTAAAGAACCTTTTAAATAATGCAACTCATTAGCAATACTAAATAAAGAGCTGTTTCTCTTTTCAACTGAGCACAAGCAGAAAAGTCATCATTGACAACAATTTTGGTACCTTTTTTAGTAAGATAAAAAGATGGTCCCAGGAGAAGTCTACTTGAGCTGATTCTAAGTAGCTGTAAAATGTGAACTGAGTTAAAGAGCTTAGATGTAACACACCAGCACTCTGTACTCATAACTCATTTGAGTGGAACATTTAACCCATGAATCACTTCCTGCTGGACACGTGCTTAGAAAAAGACTCCAATCTAAACTCCCGTGTTGTGTAAGAATGAACTAAAACTCCACTCTCTCGGAGGCGGTCAGAGCGCTCCGATTAAACTCTCACCGTGGAGTATTGAGCCTCATAAAGCTGATGCATTAGGATGGTGTACAGTGCCTCCACAGTCGGGTGGAGTCATCACCGGGCTCTTTGCCTGAGCCATCGGCCCGGTATGCGGCGTATGTGGACGGTAGATGATCCGGAGCCCTGAGATGCTATGTGAGTAAGGCATGTCGGCGTCTGACTAAGGCCGCCATTGTGCTGATGGAATAAAGAGGTGCACTGATCTACGTCAGCTTCAGGGTTCCTCTGCAGCGTTCACACAGACTTGCACTCATTTACAGTGAGCAGAATCCAGAAGAAATGGTACTTTCAGTGTGTTTTAAAAAGATTTTTGTTCATTTTAAATTACTTTTTTATATATTTAGTTACATTCATATACTGTATACTTTAATTAGTACTCTAAATGTACTTTAAATGTATTCATGAAATTTAGCTTTATATCCAAATACATCCACATTTTAAAATCATTTTTGTGTGTGTGTACGTGTTCTATTGCTAGCTGCACCATCATTACTGTTCCTTGAGAAAATAATTAATTTATATGGTCATATATTTACGAAAGGAGTAGAAAACTGCTTTTTATAAATGGTTTGGACATTGGTGCTGTACAGTCTGTGGAGATCCTTTTAATTCTGTATTGGTTCAGTGTGATGTGGAAATATCGTTCTGGTTGGAAAGCTCTGACCAGGGTTTGTGTGCAGCAAAGACTACGGCTACTGCCGTTTCTTATTTAAAAGCTCTCTACACAAACCATGTAGGCCTACTCAGACAACTGTTAAACACCGTCAGAAATAAAAACCATCCAGCAAAGAAATTTATTCTCGTGGGCTCTGGAAAATTATATATGTCTATTAAACCAAGAATGGAAAGACAGGGTAATTCTTTATATCCTAGTGCCATATGAATTTGAGATGTTTTGACATTATTAATGGCCTAGTGTGTGTACGGTCGTGTACTGTAGCATTTTCTGCTTCTGGGTCTGTTTCTTTTACTTTTCATACGCTTCTGAGTGAACACCACACTAGTGCATATATGTGAAATAGTTACGATGGCAAGTAAAGTCAAACTGGACTAAACTAGTATAGTGTATCCCTTGAATTAAAGTATCTTAGCATCAAATAGATGAAAGCTTAAATAGAGTAATTTGAAACTTAAGCTCTTGATTTCACAATCCATTACTGAAATGCCTCTGTCAAATATCTCAGAATGGAAAGTTGGGCCACGTCTAGAATAATTTTACCTTCTGTTTGTTCTGTCCAGTAGCCGTTAGTTCCAACTGTTAGATGATGATTAAATACTGCAATAACAGAATGAGTGGCCAAATCCCCTCTCAGACAGGTATTTAAGACGCAACAATGAATTTATAGTTTATAGTTGAGAGTGTTTCAGCACTAATGGATAAACATAGAATGCTTTTCAATTTGAATGTTCCTTTGGCTTAGTCCGTCAACCTGGGCTCTGAATAAAATGTCAGAGAGAAAGAGACAGAGGGAGAGATCACTTGTGTACACAGATGATCCCAGAGACGGAGGGAGAAATCACTTGTGTCCACAGATGATCTGAGAGACAGAGGGAGAAATCACTTGTGTTCACAGATGATCTGAGAGACAGAGGGAGAAATCACTTGTGTCCACAGATGATCTGAGAGACGGAGGGAGAAATCACTTGTGTCCACAGATGATCTGAGAGACAGAGACACAAAGCCTGGAGGCATGGCTGACCCAACAAACACAGAGATTGAGTCACTTCTTAAATTCTGCAAACATCTCACTGAATTGACCCCAACACAAATAAACACAAAAACACCCCCACACACACGCAAACAGAAACACACACTTGCACTCTGACAGAGACTTACATTCTCATGCACACACACGCACACACATACATACACACAAACACACAGATAAAAACGTTGTAAATACGACAGTTAGAGGAAAGGCAGTGTCAGCAGTGGTTTCTGTAGAACAGATTCCACCCAAAACATTCAACATTCATATCCCCTTAATATCTGCCTACATCACTCAGTTCCCAAATGTCAGTTTTATAGGAAGACATTAATTCTTTAAAATAAATAAAGAAAATCCCACTATAACATATGGTGAGGTCTTTTTCTTTTCATTCAGAAAATGAATAGGAAGATTTGATTTTGACAGACCTTGCCTGGCATTAAAGACATTTTGCTGCCATTTTTTTTCCCCTTTTTGTTGGTATGATGAAAGAGCACACAAACCGGGATCAATTAACTTTGAAAAGCAAAATCCACTAGATCCATCCAGTAATTGGTGCAATCACCAGGTCTAGATTGAGAATGGTTAAGACAAAACAATTAAGGTTAGTGTCAGTACATTTAGAGGTCTTCTGTGAATTATGTATTCTGTCATCCAGTGAAAATGGATCATGCAACATGAAAATGGCTGGACTCTGAATGCAATAAAACAACAGAACAATCTTGAAAGGCACAGTAAAAATACACACTCTATTTAAACACACTTTAATTAGTGGTATCAAAAAATCACATTTGGTTAAATATCTGCAGACACCACCGTTCTTGAAGGTTAACGTTCATTACCAGGATGTATTTCCTTGTGAAGTTCACCACTCCATGTTCTATAGGTCTCTGACATTGCAGATTGCTCTGATGTACCACTTTTACACACATCAATTTATCTGTTAATACCCAAACCCTTTATGATATATACCCTTTGGTGAGCTAGATCAGGTGTGGAACTTAAAGATCATTGCAGCATGTAATATTATTTAGGAAAATGGCTTGCGAACAGAGCCAGAAACTACATTCACACAATACAGTGGAAATGGCCCAAATCCAATGATTTTCCTTATGTCACACACATATGTTTTTTTAAGCAGTGTGAACACCTGATATTTTCAAACCAATTTTCAGCCAGTAATAACAGTACTAGAAAGAAAACAAGATTTGCAATTCCTGCCCATGTGACAGCAATGAAAAGTGCTCGATCAGTTTTTATGTTTATCTTACTTCATTGAAGGACAGAATAATGGAAAATATTGTCATTGAGATGATAGAGAAGACAGTGTGTCTGTAACATTGTATCATGGTGGCTTGGTGGTTAGCATATTTACCTCTCAGCACTGGGTTCAAGTCCCTATCTGAGAGGAGTTTCCATGTTCTCCCTGTGTCTGTATCTTCCTCTCACAGTCCAAAACATATGGAGGTTTTTCTCCAAAATACTCCTGGTGTGTATCTGCATGTCAAAACAAGTGTCTACGTTTGTATGAACAAGTAGTGGAATATTTATTCATAAATGTGCATGTCTGGCTGGTTTTACAGCAGATGACATGTATGGGTCACACAAACATGAATGTGAATGGTCAAAGCAACATTTTTAAATTCCAAATTTCATTCACATTGTTTGCATGATAGTAACCCCTCAAGAGCCAAACTGAAGTGGTATTGATTATCTTATATTGTCATATATATCTTAACCAGTATAACATTGTCCCAAAACCAGTACTGACACATTATACCCCATTACACTAGCAGGACTTCATAAAGTGGGTTTTATAAAAATGAGTGACCTTCAAAACGGCCTTAAAACAGCCTAAAGTGAATCAGCACACATATATTAACCTTTCTGGTGAATGTACACCACAAGTCTGGTTATTGCCCCAAAGGCACACATGGCCTCCCTTCAATGTGTAACTGTGACTCAAACAGGATAATAGTCTACACAAACTATTCTGCACAGTTACAGATCCAAAGAAATGTGACATTTATATTTCCAGCAAGTGTAGCAGCACCTGTTAGGATCAATAGGCGAAGTGTGCATCAGTAAAAAAAATAAAAAGAAAAACACATTTTGAGATCACTCCACTGTTCCTCAAATGATGGAGAAATTATTCCCCGAGCTTCAGCTAAACTGGTCGTTGTGTTAGACAATCAGGTTAATTTAATGAAAAACACCTCTCAGCTGTAGTCTATATCTCCACATGTCCTATGGACATACAGTATTGGACCATTTCACTGTTCACTGTTATGTTTTTGCAGCATTTAATTTTAGGTGCGGGGACAAACCCATCTAGACTATTTTGAAATGGCTTTAAACATTTACATTTACCGCATTTGGCAGACGCCCTTATCCAGAGCGACTTACATTTTTATCTCATTTTTATACAAGTGAGCAATTGAGGGTTAAGGGCCTTGCTCAGGGGCACCTCAGTCATGGCCTCAGGTCTGGGGATCGAACCCGGGACCCTCTGGTCACAAGACCAGTTCTCTAACCACCAGGCCATGACTGGTGCACACAGTCATTCATCTTCCTATTCACTCAACACTGACTTGGTTATCTGATTACAAAAATGGTTGCTTATGCTGATGTACAAAAATCATATGCGACCATTAGATTTGTTGTTTTAGAAGTGGTATAAATAATTATTTCTCTGTCTTTTTGAAACCTGTCTCTTAAACCTGAGCGGAAGGGAACCAGAGGATTACAGCAGAAAACATCAGGACAGTATCCCCAAAAGAGTTCACAAGGTGTCTAGTGCTTAGTGCCAAGGGAGGTCACACTCAATACTAATGTTTGTCTGTAGATGCCCTTTTGTTCTGAAAATGTAATTTTTTTTTTGCTAAAATATTTTCCAACATATACAAGCCCACACCCAGGCACACGCTCACACACACACACACACACACACACACAAAACAAAACAAACATATATAAAATGCCTATGTCTCAGGCACTCAGATCTTACCTTGTTGGGAAGTTTGCCATAAATCACGTTTATGCCTCTTTACTGGTTGGCTGAAGATCCATGTGTATCCTCACCAATCTCCTCATGTGTGTCTTCTGTGTGCATGTCAGCAAGTGCATATCTTTTCTGACAGGTAGAGAAAAAAAGCATGCACCTTAGATAAAACTCACAAAAACATCCCAAAACAAACATCACTGTTCACTACGTTATTTTTTAACAGACATCATCACCACAATGAAAGGAAGACTACTGATCACTTTTATTATATTACTGTACTATACTGTAATGTACTATACTGTACTACACGGTGCTGTACAGCACTGTACTATACTGTACTATGCTATACTGTACAGTACCACACTCATATACTATTCCCAGTATTTGGAAATAAAAACTGTTTTCACATCTAAGAAACCATGTCCACTCTACAATCAAAACCAATTACAGTCCTGTAGATTGGATGTGTGTGTGATGAAATACCTAGAGAAATATATCGTGCCATCACTAAACAAATTCCATTCACTCATTACATTAATGCTCACTTGTTTCAGTTTCCTCAACAAAACATGGGGCTGAAGAATATTAAACCAGAACGAAAATCAACAAAAAGCAAATGTGTGTGTTTTGATTTTCATTCTGGTACAGCCCCCATACAGCCCCATGTTTTGTTGAAGAAACTGAAACAGGTGAGCATTAATGTAATGAGTGAATGGAATTTGTTTACATGGGTGGTTTAAGAGAATTTAATTTATTATGGGTTAGAGGTTATTAGAGCAGAGCAAACAGTGGTGGGCTCATCCCATGTCCTGTGCTCCAGGTACCAGCTGCTACCCTCTGACAGAGGACAGAGTACCAGGATACAAACTCATTTGTGTCTGCTTCATTAAAGATTTTGACTAGTACAGTCTCAGGAACTGTCCAGTTCTTTTAGACTGTGACTTTATTGAGAGGTGTGATAACACTGAGGCAGTGCAGTTCTTAGACACTATTAGATGTGTGCGATATCTAAGAGCTGTAACTGCAGGCTGCATTATGGGTGTCTTAAAACAACAGGACGGTGCAATAAGAATGGGTCTATTCAGTTATTATGGAACTAAGAATTGCAAAACTGTGCAATAATAATTATTTTATGTGGTTGTAGAACTGTGCAAAAATTGCAGGATTGATCACTCAAATGTGCAAAGACTTTGGAACTATACAGAAATAATAGAACTATGTGAACTGTGGCACTGTGAGTAATCACAAGGTTTGTCCAATAACCTGTACTGTTTTTTTTATTTTTTTTTAGGCATTGTCATTTTAAACTTGAATGATGACACTAAGTGTATGATGTATGCATGTGAATGTATGATTGTGTTTCATGAAAATGTCCCCTGAGGGCACGATATATAGTGTCATCATACAACAACACACAGCATTAGAGTCATGTACCCTCTGTTCCTTGGATCAACCTCTTCCATGAGTGACCTGGTTTTGACCAAAGGGCAAGTGTTAGGACACCTGTATATGTTTACACTGTAAATCCACTTCTGAATACTATTTATACAAACACTAAAGAGTACACCATAGCCTGATATTTGCTCAAGAGGAATATACACAAAGTATTCAAATAGCACCTCCCTCTTTTCTAAAAGAGGTCATGAGGCCACGGTAAATATGGCAAAGCTGTGCAACGAACAGGATACCTTCTTTGCAACTTACCTTAACTTCTGACTGATGACTATATAAGCCATCAAAGTAGGCATAGCTAATATAAGCAAACGGTTTGGCAGGTTATACACCGACATGGTTCGCGTTGCACAGAACGTGAGGGACATTTACATATACACCTTCACCGCACCTGTCCCACTACGAGAATGATGCCTTGTTCTGTCCACTTTGGTTTCTGCCACAAAGTCCACAGGAGACCTCGCCCAGTACTGCGCAGGATTCGTCCACACAGCCCTGCGCGCCTGTCGCCTGCTTTTCCGTTTGTTTTTAGCCAACTCGCCACCCTGCCCTTTCATTACTGCGGTCAAGCCAGCCCTCACTTAAAAAATCTTGGTCAAGCCAGCCCCCGAAAAAATTGCGAAGTTGCGCGTATACCATAGATTACGGTAATGGGTGATGCTGCCTGTGATTCCACATTTAATTCCACAAGTAAATCGTTTAATTCAGAACTAATAAATCATGACTCAAACTGTATTTAATGTCTATGAAAATGAAAACCTTGAAAGTAAATTTAAATTATTACATTTGTTACTTTTACACCGTTTTATATTTACAGTGTCATTAAAAAAAATCCTCCTGATTGCACTGAATAATTTCACTACAGAATGGTAGAACACCACCTACAGATGTCACTCAGTCAAGATCAAGAAGATCTGATGTGGCATTTCAAAGTAAAGGTCCTCAAATTACCATATTTGATAAACTTTATTCTATGTTTACAGTGTCATAAAAAAAATCCTCCTGATTGCACTCAATAATTTCACTACAGAATGGTAGAACACCACCTACAGATGTCAATCATGTAAGATCAAGAAGATCTGATGTGGCATTTCAAAGTAAAGGTCCCTCAAATTTCCATATTTGATCAATTTTATTCTATGTTTACAGTGTCATTAAAAAAAATCCTCCTGATTGCACTCAATAATTTCACTACAGTATGGTAGAACACCACCTATAGATGTCACTCAGTCAAGATCAAGAAGATCTGATGTGGCATTTCAAAGTAAAGGTCCCTCAAATTTCCATATTTGATCATTTTTTTTTCTATGTTTACAGGGTCATTAAATAAAATCCTCCTGATTGCACTCAATAATTTCACTACAGTATGGTAGAACACCACCTAGAGATGTCACTCAGTCAAGATCAAGAAGATCTGATGTGGCATTTCAAAGTAAAGGTCCCTCAAATTACCATATTTGATAAACTTTATTCTATGTTTACAGTGTCATAAATAAAAATCCTCCTGATTGCACAGGATAATTTCACTACAAAATGGTAGAACACCACCTACAGATGTCACTCATGTAAGATCAAGAAGATCTGATGTGGCATTTCAAAGTAAAGGTCCCTCAAATTTCCATATTTGATCAATTTTATTCTATGTTTACAGTGTCATTAAAAAAAATCCTCCTGATTGCACTCAATAATTTCACTACAGTATGGTAGAACACCACCTATAGATGTCACTCAGTCAAGATCAAGAAGATCTGATGTGGCATTTCAAAGTAAAGGTCCCTCAAATTTCCATATTTGATCTTTTTTTTTCTATGTTTACAGGGTCATTAAAAAAAATCCTCCTGATTGCACTCAATAATTTCACTACAGTATGGTAGAACACCACCTAGAGATGTCACTCAGTAAAGATCAAGAAGATCTGATGTGGAATTTCAAAGTAAAGGTCCCTCAAATTACCATATTTGATAAACTTTATTCTATGTTTACAGTGTCATAAATAAAAATCCTCCTGATTGCACAGGATAATTTCACTACAGAATGGTAGAACACCACCTACAGATGTCTGTCCGTCAAGATCAAGAAGATCTGATGTGGCATTTCAAAGTAAAGGTCCCTCAAATTACCATATTTGATTAACTTTATTCTATGTTTACAGTGTCATAAATAAAAATCCTCCTGATTGCACAGGATAATTTCACTACAGAATGGTAGAACACCACCTACAGATGTCACTCATGTAAGATCAAGAAGATCTGATGTGGCATTTCAAAGTAAAGGTCCCTCAAATTTCCATTATTTGATCAATTTTATTCTATGTTTACAGTGTCATTAAAAAAAATCCTCCTGATTGCACTCAATAATTTCACTACAGTATGGTAGAACACCACCTATAGATGTCACTCAGTCAAGATTAAGAAGATCTGATGTGGCATTTCAAAGTAAAGGTCCCTCAAATTTCCATATTTGATCATTTTTTTTTCTATGTTTACAGGGTCATTAAATAAAATCCTCCTGATTGCACTCAATAATTTCACTACAGTATGGTAGAACACCACCTAGAGATGTCACTCAGTCAAGATCAAGAAGATCTGATGTGGCATTTCAAAGTAAAGGTCCCTCAAATTACCATATTTGATAAACTTTATTCTATGTTTACAGTGTCATAAATAAAAATCCTCCTGATTGCACAGGATAATTTCACTACAGAATGGTAGAACACCACCTACAGATGTCACTCATGTAAGATCAAGAAGATCTGATGTGGCATTTCAAAGTAAAGGTCCCTCAAATTTCCATATTTGATCAATTTTATTCTATGTTTACAGTGTCATTAAAAAAAATCCTCCTGATTGCACTCAATAATTTCACTACAGTATGGTAGAATACCACCTAAATGTGTCTCTCAGTCAAGATCAAAAAGATCTGATGCATTATTTCAAAATAAAGGTCCATCAAATGACCAGATTTGATCAATTTTACTCTATATTTATAGTGTCATTAAAAAGAATCCTCCTGATTGCACAGAATAATTTCACTACAGCATGGTAGAATACCACCTACAGGTGTCACTTATGTAAGATCAAGAAGATCTGATGTGTCAATTCAAAATAAAGGTCCATCAAATGACCAGATTTGATCAATTTTACTCTACATTTAGTGTCATTAAAAAGAATCCTTCTGATTGCTCAGAATAATTTCACTACAGAATGATAGAATACCAACTAAAGGTGTCACTCTGTCAAGATCAAGCAGATGTGATGTGCCATTTCAAAATAAAGGCCCACTAAATTATCATTTTGATCAATTTTACTCTGCATTTACACTGTTATTAAAAGGAATCCCACTGATTGCACAGAATAATTTCACTACAGAATGGTAGAATACCACCTAATGGTGTCACTCTGTCAAGATCAAGCAGATGTTATGTGCCATTTCAAAATAAAGTGTATATGTAAAATATTTTTAATATTTTATAATATTAAATAATAATAATAATAACAATTTACTGAACCAATAACATCCCTTATTGTATTCCAGACTTTCTTTCATATGGACTCTTTATATATAGAGAGACTACTCTAAGTAGTCTGTGTCACGGTGAGGCGGCCCCCTACCGGTCGCCTCCGTCCACAGCGGCTGTGTTGTTGTTGTTTTGTGATGTCGTGTACGCCCCTCAGGTGGGCGGAGCCCGTGATCCGTTCCCACCTGATGGTCGTTTGTCTGTCTATATAGGTCTTGTCTTTGTACCAGTTGACCGCTGGTCATTATATCCTTAATTTGGATCTATTGCACGGGTTTTGGTTTGCACACTTTCTATTAAACCATCCTTTTTCCCTGAGACTTGGCGTGATCGCTTCCTTTTCGTTGCTCACACCTGCCCGTCACAGTCTGTCTATCATTATCAATAAATGTATCTCATTTAATGACATCATTGCCCACCTGTTATCCTGAGTTACCTTCTATCACATTAGGTGATCTGAGGAGGCAGGATGCAAGTGCAAGAAACAAACAAACCAAGAGAACAAAGACAAAATTAAAGTAGAAATACTGACTTATTGGCAAATCAATAAAATAATAAAATAATTAAAAGAACCCCAAGCAAATATAAGGCAAACAACCAGGGATATATACAGGCACAAATGACAAACAGCTGGGGCTAACAAGAGGGAGACAACCAGAGCAACTGAAAGCATGTTTGCTTCTCTGCACTGGGGTCTTGGGTTCAAGTCCCTATCTGAGTGGAGTTTCCATGTTCTCCCCGTGTTTGCGTGGGTTTCCTCCGGGGTCTCCGGTTCCCTCCCACAGTCCGAAGACATGGAAGTTAGGTAAATTGGCAGTCCCAGACAAATTCTCCCTGAGTGTGTATCTGTGTCTGTTGTCTGAGTGTCTATGCTTGTATGTCCAGTGGTGGATGGTGCTCTGTCACTAGGGTCTGTCCTCTCTCCCCTTCCTGCACCCCATTCAGTCCCACAGGGGGCTGTGGATCCTGGTAGAGAGTGCGCAGTTGGCTGCTGCTTCTTGCCGTTGTGTGTGATTGGTTGTGTGAGACTTGTCATCCCCGGTAGCTCAATGTGTTCAGCCACATAATCCCAATTAGAAACAAAGGGCAGGAACCTCTGAAGTTTGGAACCTCTGAAGCCTGGTGGTTAGGGAACTGGTCTTGTGACCGGAGGGTCGTAGGTTCGATTCCCAGACCTGAGGCCATGACTGAGATGCCCCTGAGCAAGGCCCTTAACCCTCAATTGCTCACTTGTATGTTAAAAAAAAGAGATAAAAATGTAAGTCGCTCTGGATAAGGGAGTTTGCCAGTGTTAAAATTGTAAAGCGCCTTGGGTATCCTGAAAGGCGCTATATAAATTGAACATTCATTCATTCATTCATTCATGAGCGTGTGAGGTGCGGTGACAGTGGGCGGACACTAGGAGCACATGGCAGAAATGTAAACACAGGCACATGGCACTGACAGGACAATGAAAACAAAGACAGAAAGACAAGAATGAAGCAGGGCAGAATATGACACCTGTTTGCAATTGTCATGGGCAGACGACGAGGTTAGGCACGTTAGGCAGGAGTCCCCTTGGACTATGATGTTTGCTGATGACATTGTGATCTGTAGTGAGAGTAGGGAGCAGGTGGAGGTGAGCTTGGAAAGATGGAGATATGCTTTGGAGAAAGTGAGCAGGAGTAAAACAGAGTACATGTGTGTGAATGAGAGGGCAGACGGTGGACAGGTCCAGTTACAAGGAGTTGATTTGGTGAAGGTTGACGAGTTTACCTACTTAGGGTCAAGGGTACAGAGTAATGGAGGAAGTGAAAGAGAGGTAAAGAAGAGAGTGCAGGCAGGCTGGGGTGGATGGCATAAAGTGTCTGGGGTGATCTGTGATAGAAGGGTGTCAGCAAGAATGAAAGGAAAGATCTATAGGACAGTAGTGAGACCTGCTATGTTGTATGGACTGGAGACAGTGGCACTGACAAAGAGACAGGTGAGGGAGATGGAAGTGTCTGAGATGAAGATGTTGAGATTCTCATTTGGAGTGACGAGGAAGGATAGGATTAGAAATGAGTTTATTAGAGGATCAGCACATGTAGCATGTTTTGGAGATAAAGTTAGAGAAGCGAGATTGAGGTGGTTTGGACATGTACAGAGGAGGGAGGAGAGGTATATTGGTAGGAGGGTCTTGAGGATGGAACGTCCAGGCAAGAGGAGGAGAGGTAGACCTAAGAGGAGGTTTATGGATGCAGTGGAAGAGGATATGAGAGTGGCTGGTGTGTCAGTGGAGGACACTCAAGACAGGGCCAGATGGAGGAGTTTGATCCGCTGTGGCGACCCCTAAACGGGAATAGCAGAAAGAAGAAGAAGAACACTGCCTGACCTCCTAGAAGATACAATACAATGTTAGGCATGCGTGTGGGATTTGGGGCAAACGGCTTTCCAATGCCCCTGTTTTATTGTTTTAATCAATTTTTGGAAGACGTTTGCTTATTTGAACTAATTCCCATTCATTGTTCAGCAGCAACCTGCTGAATAAATGATAAAACATCAAGGTTTACTAAGCAATGGAATGATAATGGGGCAGCAGCATCTTGACTGCAGACAGGAAGCAGAATGACCAACTCATTAAGAGGGCCTGGTCTGTCCTGATAAACCTCTTGGACCCAGTGCAAGAGATGGCAATATACTTAGACAGCACTGGACAGCTGCTACAGTCAATAGTTTCTTCACTTTAGTCTTCATAGTTTTCTTCATCTTTTCCACTGCTGTTAGACTACACAACCCACACTGCTCCTAGTAAAACCCACACATCAGCAGACCACCTAGATGTACAGAATATTGCGTGTACAGCCAGCACTACTCCCAAAGAAACTCTGGTCATCAGCAGTCCACATTCATATACAGATACTATACAGAACTGTGAATATGAATATAGCGCAAAACATTTGATACTCTGTTTTATTTCACTTTACTTTTTATAAAGCAACTGTATAGCTCTTATATGTTATTCATTCCTTAATTCTACTTAAGACATTATGCTTTTTTAATTCTGTGATTGTATTCTTATGTCCATTGTTTTATTTTTTTAATTTAATTTCTGTCTAGCTTCTGAAAACAGGAATCGAAGTGTTTTATTTAGGTGCAGCAACTCCACAGACATATAGAAAGGTCTGTAGTGGACTAAACATTTTTTTGATTATTACTCCATATTTTAGTAATTTCAGGAACCTTTATTTTGAAATGACACATCACATTTTCTTGATCTTGACTGAGTGACACCTTTAGGTGGTATTGTACCATTCTGTAGTGAAATTATTCTGTGCAATCAGAAGGATTCATTTTAATGACAGTGTAAATGCAGAGTAAAATTGATCAAAATGATAATTTAGAGGGCCTTTATTTTGAAATGACACATCACATCTGCTTGATCTTGACAGAGTGACACCTTTAGTTGGTATTCTATCATTCTGTAGTGAAATTATTCTGAGCAATCAGAAGGATTCTTTTTAATGACACTGTAAATGTAGAGTAAAATTGATCAAATCTGGTCATTTGATGGACCTTTATTTTGAAATAATGCATCAGATCTTTTTGATCTTGACTGAGAGACACATTTAGGTGGTATTCTACCATTCTGTAGTGAAATTATTGAGTGCAATCAGGAGGATTTTTATTAATGACCCTGTAAACATAGAAAAAAAATGATCAAATATGGAAATTTGAGGGACCTTTACTTTGAAATGCCACATCAGATCTTCTTGATCTTACATGAGTGACATCTGTAGGTGGTGTTCTACCATTCTATAGTGAAATTATTGAGTGCAATCAGCAGGATTTTTTTTAATGACACTGTAAACATACAGTAAAATTGATCAAATCTGGTTATTTGAGGGACCTTTACTTTGAAATGCCACATCAAATCTTCTTGATCTTGACTGAGTGACATCTGTAGGTGGTGTTCTACCATTCTGTAGTGAAATTATCCTGTGCAATCAGGAGGATTTTTATTTATGACACTGTAAACATAGAATAAAGTTTATCAAATATGGAAATTTGAGGGACCTTTACTTTAAAATGCCACATCAGATCTTCTTGATCTTGACTGAGTGACATCTCTAGGTGGTGTTCTACCATACTGTAGTGAAATTATTGAGTGCAATCAGGAGAATTTTTTTTAATGACCCTGTAAACATAGAATAAAGTTTATCAAATATGGAAATTTGAGGGACCTTTACTTTAAAATGCCACATCAGATCTTCTTGATCTTGACTGAGTGACATCTCTAGGTGGTGTTCTACCATACTGTAGTGAAATTATCCTGTGCAATCAGGAGGATTTTTATTTATGACACTGTAAACATAGAATAAAGTTTATCAAATATGGTAATTTGAGGGACCTTTACTTTGAAATGCCACATCAGATCTTCTTGATCTTGACTGAGTGACATCTCTAGGTGGTGTTCTACCATACAGTAGTGAAATTATTGAGTGCAATCAGGAGGATTTTTTTTAATGACCCTGTAAACATAGAATAAAGCTAATCAAATATGGTAATTTGAGGGACCTTTACTTTGAAATGCCACATCAGATCTTCTTGATCTTGACTGAGTGACATCTCTAGGTGGTGTTCTACCATACTGTAGTGAAATTATTGAGTGCAATCAGGAGGATTTTTTTTAATGACCCTGTAAACATAGAATAAAGTTTATCAAATATGGTAATTTGAGGGACCTTTACTTTGAAATGCCACATCAGATCTTCTTGATCTTGACTGAGTGACATCTCTAGGTGGTGTTCTACCATACTGTAGTGAAATTATTGAGTGCAATCAGGAGGATTTTTTTTATGACCCTGTAAACATAGAATAAAGGTAATCAAATATGGTAATTTGAGGGACCTTTACTTTGAAATGCCACATCAGATCTTCTTGATCTTGACTGAGTGACATCTCTAGGTGGTGTTCTACCATACTGTAGTGAAATTATTGAGTGCAATCAGGAGGATTTTTTTTATGACCCTGTAAACATAGAAAAAAATGATCAAATATGGAAATTTGAGGGACCTTTACTTTGAAATGCCACATCAGATCTTCTTGATATTGACTGAGTGACATCTGTAGGTGGTGTTCTACCATTCTGTAGTGAAATTATCCTGTGCAATCAGGAGGATTTTTATTTATGACACTGTAAACATAGAATAAAGTTTATCAAATATGGAAATTTGAGGGACCTTTACTTTGAAATGCCACATCAGATCTTCTTGATCTTGACTGAGTGACATCTCTAGGTGGTGTTCTACCATACTGTAGTGAAATTATTGAGTGCAATCAGGAGGATTTTTTTTAATGACCCTGTAAACATAGAATAAAGTTAATCAAATATGGAAATTTGAGGGACCTTTACTTTGAAATGCCACATCAGATCTTCTTGATCTTACATGAGTGACATCTGTAGGTGGTGTTCTACCATTCTATAGTGAAATTATTCAGTGCAATCAGGAGGATTTTTTTTAATGACACTGTAAATATAAAACGGTGTAAAAGTAACAAAATGTAATAATTTACTTTTTACTCATTCTGTTCACCATTTAGATTTAAATGTGGAATCACAGGCCACATCACCCTTTACCGTAATCTATGAAATACGCGCAACTTCGCAATTTTTTTGGGGGCTGGCTTGACCAAGATTTTTTAAGTGAGGGCTGGCTTGACCGCAGTCTTTCATTTGTGTGTTTATGCGACATGAAAACACACACTTCTCTACAGCACTCACTCCCTGGTGGCCGCCCCCAGACACAAGATGGTCATCAGAAATATCTTCACACTTTTGATGCGTTTCGTTTTTTACCCCCTATATGGTCATAAGAGTTTATTTAAAACATCAGATTGCATTACATGAACCGACTAGCTACTAACAATGAACTAAATAAACAGATCTCCAGCGGATGTTGTGATGTTTTCTGAGGTTTACCAAGCATGATTTGTGTAGCAGACTCCACTTACATTCGCTGCTGGAATTTTAGGCTGACTTCAGACATCCATATACCATGCTTCATTGATTACAGTTGTGTGTTTATGTTGAAGAGCATGTGTGGCCATTAGTTAAAATTTCGAAAATTATTGGACAGGCTGACTGACACATCACGATAGCAGAAACACTGGAGATTTTAACGTGCTTGCTAAATAGCTATCTACCTAGATTTCAAACCATAATCCACGATGAATTAGAGCATATGTGACAGGAGCAGTTGAGATTGCCCAACTGCAACTAGTGTAGCGTCGTTTGTACGAAAGCTCAACGGAACTAACGAGCAGACTCGTGTAGTAGGTCTGCCATCTCGTGGTAGTTTCAGGTACTACACAATGTCATATGCCTTCACGTCATCAGCCAGGTTGAACGTAATTAAATAGACTGATTACCAGTGAATCTACTACACTGTCAACTGACTTGAGTGATCACGTGCAGTGACGGGATGACAGCACCAGTTTACCATAAAACCCTTTGCCCATGAATCCCTGGATCTGTAACCTTTATCTAAGGGGGCACATGAATTACCAAATGCTAAACTAAATAAGTAAGATTTGAAACTAGACTTAAAGATTGAGACTGTGTCAGAATCCCAGACACATTCTGGAAGGTTATTCCATATTTGGTTATTTTATATAAGAAAAGGCTCTTCCCCCTGCTGTTACCTTATTAATTGTTGGAACTAATAAGAGGCCAACACCCTGTGATCTTAGTAGATGTGGGTGTTCATAATTGTTGGAGATAAGTTCTTGGAGGTAACCAGGAGCAGGCCAGTGCAGTAGAATTTTTAAATCAATACAGAATTTAACTGGGAGTCAATGCAGGGCTGATAAGACCGGGCTAATGTGATAGGATTTTCTAGTTTTAGTATTTTACACATATATATCTGAAGAATATTCAAGGTAAGTAACTGCAGTGTACTTAGGTAAGATATATAGAGATATTAAAAATGTATATTATATTTAAAAAATTTAGTTCCCACTGCTAGATATTAATAAACTACAGTTAGTAAACTGATGTGAAACCATGAGTTCAGGATGAGGGTGAACACATTTGCACAAAATTAAACCAATTTTCACAACATTGTAGGCTAACAGATAGAATCACAAATGCAAAGTTTGTTCGTAAGGTACCAGTTGCTTGATAAGCATATGCTATAGACACACCTTCCCAAGCTGTCAAACAAACAGGAAATGGAAGATGTCAGACGAAACATCCTGCAGTCAACCACTCACCGCATGCTACAGCGTATTGGCCCTGTGTGTCTAAGTTCAACATGTCAAGCAGCTTACTGACTGTGACACAGGCTTTTGGTTTTTTTTTTTTATTATTCATTCATTTTGGCTTGATTTTGTGACCTTTTAGTCTATGATTACAAAATTAAGCGGCTGTTGTTCCCAAGGAGTCAAATGCAAAAAAAAAATAGGTTAACAGAAAGCAGTAAAAATATGCGACAGTCATAACAAAATTAACAGTGAAACCAAAACCATCAGTTTCAGAGTACAAGGTCTGTTTGTGAGAAGAACTGTGAAAAATATTTATCTCCGTGATGCTTATAGCACAAAACAGGCTACACAGTTGTTTCCTTTTCACCTATATAAAAAGTAATATATATATATAATGTATGTTCCTATATATATATATATATATATATATATATATATATATATATATATATATATAAAATGTATGGTCCTGCTAATTGGGCAGGAGAAGGAGGGGTGATGTCCTCAGAACCTTGAAATCTCAGGAGCTCCAGTGTTAAACAACACAATGTAACTCCAAGTCATCCACACTTCATGTTCAGATAGGAAGCAACACTGATTGTGAATCAATTTCAACTGCTCTTGTGCAAATGGAACAGACAACAGGTAAAAATGAGAGATTTTCAACTGATTTCAAAGATTTTTATTAATTAAGATCTAGGAGATCTAGGATGTTATTTTAGTGTTCCCTTTATATATCCCTATATATATATATATATATATATATATATATATATATATATATATATATATATATATATATATATAAATATATATAGAAAAAAAATTATATATATATAATTTTTCAAATATTAACATGTTTCCACTACAGTGGATTGTTTTTCAATCCTGGGTAGCTTCTAGGTATCCAGGTATTTTACAAGTGCACTCACACATTAGGATCCATTAGGAAGATGTTCCCACATCAGAATCCCACCCCCCTCTTAAGTATGCAAGTCACAAAAACCAGAACAGTATTTCAAACATTAAAAGTGCAATAATTGTTGTTGTCCCAAAATAACTTTTGTTTCTTAATTGTATCTGAGGAACAGATTGATCATTAAGAAAATCAGATGATGCAAATGAGTGGGCAGGAGTACTTGCCAAGTAATTGCAAAATGTTAAACCCGAGACAAAGCACAACCACAAATGTGCTTAAAAAATTTCACACCTTTACTTCCCATAGAAACTAAGGTCCTTTCATGTTTGCAACTTGTTTAACATATGGTATCTATTTTGTATGTTTACATTGTTTGTTACACACTGAGATAAGGCAATTGAAATGTGATTGCATAAACATACATTAAATTAGCCTTGAAGCAAAAGAAAACAAGGCTATTTTTACTACAGAGTACAGTGTGTTAACTTGACCACTATGCTAGTAAAAAAAATGTGTATGCATGCACACAATCACACATAGTCATGTACACATAAACAGAATGAGCTGGTGAGATTAGAAAGACGCAAACCACGATTCTGACCTACATTTCCTACTTAATGTAAAGATGAATAAACCATCGAAGCTCATTTAATCTCACCGAGGTGGTCCAATAGCTATGAAATGGATTGCTTAGATGCTAAAAATGGCATATTTGGTAATAAAGTTACAAAACCAAAAGGGAAGACAAAAAAACCCAAAAATTGAAACAAAACAAAAACATAAGAATTAACGTATAAAGCCAAAGATACAGCAAGTATTACATTTTTTAAATTATTTTCAGTAAATGTTTTTTGCTTTATTTATGCATCCTTCAGTGTACATATGTGTATCTACACCAGAAGCAAGAGGATGCTACAGACTCCATCCGCCAGTTGAGATTATTAGTTTGAGGTTAGTTAACACTGAAGGGTTTGAGAGGAGGACTAAAGAAGAGCTTTGAGATACACGGAGAGTGTGTCCTCCTGAATGTGTGATGTCAACCCAGGATCAGCGGCCTGAGAACGGTTTTGGGCAAATTGGCATAGGTACCCCAGTGAGGAATCTTGAACCAGAACCTGACCTCTTCAACATCCGAAGACATGCTCTGGAACGATGCTCTTCTTTTTAAACCATGCTGCTGAATTGCTGACCAGTTCAGACATATTCACTTCATCACATGTTCTCCATCGCAGCATTTTTGATCAATTGGTCAATTCTGGACTCATGCTGGGTTCATGAGGGTGCGTGATGGGTTTGGTCGGCGAACATGCATGACCTCATACTCTGAGTTTAAGGGTTGGTGAAAGTGTGTTGATCCGGAACCAGAAGGCTGTTGAGTGGGGCTGTAGTTTCCATTCTCACAACATCGCTTCACCTGGAAAAACAAGGTACAGCAACCAAAATCAATATGATAAAAAGATCTACACCTACTATAAATAGAACATTAAACATTAACAACCACTCGACACATAACAGAAAAGAAACAGGCTACACATTTGGTACATTCAGAACTGCATATCACTATGTCACCAAGTCACCAAATCATCATGTACAAGCTCTGGGTCCTCCCTTCCTGGGTATATTTACACATTTCTCATTCTCTTCACACAATTCAGTTTCACAGTTTCACAATTTCACACATTACAATTCTCCTGACCGCTTGTTAACCCGAATCACATAAATGTGCATGCACACTAGAGTTGTGCCTCACTGTTGTATGTGAGCGTATATATGTAGATGTTCCATGAGTGTGCAACGACGTTTATGTGTACACAGTTCACACCTTTGGAATCCCCCAGACCAGAATGATGGTGATGATCAACAGGACCATGGAAGAGGCAGTCACCACACACACAATGATGAGAGTCTCAAATGAGCTCCCTTGTCCACCTGGACACTCGGCTTCCTTCACTTTGTAGAAAACACAAGCTAGTCACTTGAGCCAGAGTTCTTTATGTGCCTCTAAATCACTGGCCACTACTGTTATTGAAACAACCCACAAAAACCGATTAGCTTTTGCAAGTTTAGGTACTTCATACTATGTGTTAAATATATGTAAGAATCTTGAACTAAAAATTTCACAGATAAATTAAGATTCTGACCGACCAATGTAAAAACAATACTTAATATACTTGCTATATAGACGTTCTATGAATCTAAAATAGCAGAGAATCTCCATCCATACATTATATTTACCACTTAATTATGTTAGGGGGTATGAAGCCAATCCCAGCATCACTGGGTGAAGGGAGGGTTCACCATGGACAGGTCACCAGTCCACCACATGGCCAACACATATGCTTACATACCTACACACAGAGCAGACCAGTCCGAGAATTGAACCCAGAACTCACCTTGCAGTGAGGCGACAGTACTAACCACCATACCACCATGCCACCCACGGAGAACAACCTCTGGTTCTAAATATGAAAAAGAAGCTATTGTCTTTTTACAGTACATACAAGATAGACAGAACAGAACACTGGCCATTGGCTAAATCAAGGAATGCAGTTAATCAGATTATAAAGGTCAGAGCAGGGTCTAGATCGGCACAAGGTTTTTGTTTATTGGTTGTTTAAACCTAATATGTGAGTCTCTGTGTTTCTATGATTAAGCAGAAGCAGTACACTCACCTGATACAACTAAGAGATACCTCTCCATGCTTAAACTTACTTTGTCCTCTTTATTAAATGTACACCAATAAATACCAGAGTCTTTCATAGTTACGTTATTGATGTACAAAATGAAGTTGGACATGTTTTTGTTTGAGTTTAGTCTGCCAGTATAGGGTGGCTCTGGGGTAAAATCTCCTTTATGGAAGAAATAGGACACTTCCTTTTCTTTAAACAGGAATGTTTTAACATACACTCCATCGTGGTGTGGCTCATGTCTGGGTCTGCACTGGATAGTGACCGTGTCACCAACAGACACTGACAACAAAGTCGTCCTTTCTGGAAGAGAAAGAGAGGATTTAAATACCTTCATGTAAAATATATGTAAATGAGAAGCAGCATATAAGATAAAATATTTATGTTTAAATTAACACTTGTTGATTATTATCAATTGTTAACCCTTAGGTGTATACAGTTATACTGTCATACTGTTTATCCTGAGTGGTAACAGCGAAGGTTCAAACAGAGGGTTCTCATCCCCAACATGTTTGTATTTCATGAGAGGATACTCAGTTTCAACCATCAATCTGTTTTAATGGGCGTCATGGACAAGGAGATGTAGCCATATTAAAACTACACAGCCTTATTATTCCAATTACACAGTACTCATAGTACTACCACACACAAACAGTAGGATAAACATATAATGGCAGGTATATTTTTGAGAATACTTCATTTTGTAGGTGAAGTCTAAGAACCTATAGGAGACCTACCCGTGGAGGAAGCCTTGAGCAGACAGACACAGAGTAGAACCTGAAGTATGTGCACAGGAGAGGACGCCATCACATCTGCCATGTACAAATTCTTTTGTCAATACGGTCAACACACAGGAAACCTCACACTGACATTCAGTGTTACAACAGACACATTTTTTCCATTCATCATCGAACATCACTGTACCACAGAGGTATTTCAGAAAAACTGGAAAAAAACTGAAACACAAGAAAAAACAGCAACATTTTTTAAATATTCTGTTTTAAAGGTACCACCAAATGTTATTCATTTTAGTGAACGCATGTTTTTTGTTTTTTTGTTTTTATTAACGATAAAAAGTATAATTTGATGATGTGAAAACCCTGAGTAGTTCGTGTTTGGTGTTTGTCTTGATCTTTCTGTTTTGTTTAAGGTTATGCTTTGTCTTTGTGGTATATTTCCTGTTGCAGTGCTTTTGACAGAAGTGTGTTGAAAGCAGACCCAAGGCCCATGTCTGCCCCCACTCAGAGCTCACGTCCAAGATAACCAGATGCTCGTGCTTTTTGCAGCGAACAGGATACCTTCTTAGCAACTTACCTTAAATTCTGACTGATGACTACATAAAGTAGGCATAACTAATATAAGCAAACGGTTTGGCAGGTTATACACCGACATGGTTCGCGTTGCACAGAACGTGAGGGACATTTACATATACACCTTCACCGCACCTGTCCCACTACGAGAATGATGCCTTGTTCTGTCCACTTTGGTTTCTACCCCAAAGTCCACAGGAGACCTCGCCCAGTACTGCGCAGGATTCGTCCACACAGCTCTGCGCGCCTGTCGCCTGCTTTTCAGCTTCTTCGCCTTTTGCGTTTGTTTTTTTTTTTTTTTAGCCAACTCGCCACTCTGCCCTTTCATTTGTGTTTATGCGACATGAAAACACACACTTCTCTACAGCACTCACTCCCTGGTGGCCGCCCCCAGACACAAGATGGTCATCAGAAATATCTTCACACTTTTGATGCGTTTCATTTTTATATGGTCATAAAAGAGTTTATTTAAAACATCAGATTGCATTACATGAACCGACTAGCTACCAAAAATGAACTAAATAAACAGATCTCCAGCGGATGTTGTGATGTTTTCTGAGGTTTACCAAGCATGATTTGTGTAGCAGACTCCACTTACATTCGCTGCTGGAATTTTAGGCTGACTTCAGACATCCATATACATATGCTTCATTAATTACAGTTGTATGTTTATGTTGAAGAGCATGTGTGGCCATTAGTTAAAATTTCGAAAATTATTGGATAGGCGGACTGACACATCACGATAGCAGAAACACTGGAGATTTATACGTGCTTGCTAAATAGCTATCTACCTAGATTTCAAACCATGATCCACGATGAATTAGAGTATTATGTGACAGGAGCAGTTGAGATTTCCCAACTGCAGCTATCACTGTAGCGTCGTTTGTACGAAAGTTCAATGGAACGAACGAGCAGACTCGTGTAGTAGGTCTGCCATCTCGTGGTGGTTTCAGGTACTACACAATGTGATATGCCTTTACGTCATCAGCCAGGTTGAACGTAATTAAATAGACTGATTACCAGTGAATCTACTATACCGTTCACCCAGCATAATTTACAAATAAAAGTTATGAACCGTCTTCATTTCCACATATGCAACAAAAGACAATTCAGGCCATGTCAGAATGACATGCGAGTGGCCGATTGGCAGAGTCACCCAAAAGAGTCTTTAGATGCCTGTCATCAGAGGCAGGCGGCGTTTCTGGACAGCAGATGCCACAGTTGAGTTGCACTGGTCATGTTAAGGGCCACGCTTATGGGGTTGCCTACCACAATGTGCCATTTCCGGGTGGCACGGAGGTCACCTCATGCTGCCACATGCCAAACAGGGACTGAACCCTCACAGAGATTTGGCAGAAAGATGCACCTCCCATTGACATCAGAGATGTTTTGTGATTGGCAAGATATGAGCCATCCTGGGCCAGCCGCCTCCTGCCTAACCAGCTAGGATGAAGGATCAACCCACTGCCCTGGCACCCCTCACCTCCCTGAATTCTCCCCTGCTATGACTACTATTACTATCAAGACGTTTAGGACAATAGGAATTACATAGAGAACTCATGTATATAAATACACCAAGATAAGATTTATTTATCCCTCCCATCTGTTGTGACCAGCGTCGGCCAGAGGAGGATGGGTACTCTTCTCAAAGTACCCCAAATGGCTCTCTGACCTGAAGTTTTCAACCTGAACTTGAATTTCAACCTGAATTTCAATGAACTATTTTTTGCCTCTGCTTTAATGTCTGAATTGTTAACTGAATTTTTGGATATCTGACCCCCAATTATACCCCATTTATTCCCCATTTCCTTATTATTCGCTTTGCCTTAAAAATAAATCCTTAGCCCTGTAGAGCACACATTCAAAAATGTGACCAAAATAAATGCTGTAATTCTGAAATTAACCAGTAGAGTTGTGCTTGTAATGAGCAGCTAACTGCTAGTTGCTACTTGCAAGTTGCAACTAGCTGCAAGTACAAAATAATCACATTGAGGACATGAGGTGTCATTTATTGAACCATTTTAGGTGTGGTGAAACGCCTATACATACTTTCTTTGAGGACATCATGTAAAACAAATATTTATAGCTGGATTTGATTTCCTCCAGGAATTAAGCATAGTGATGCAATAAATGGTAGTCAGGTGAGGAATAAACATAAACAAAACATAAATAATAATTAACAAATACAGTGAGTACAATCAATACTGTCTCTATGCCCTTCTGTTTTTTTTCTTTTTTTACTGTAGGGCTTTCCTGGGGATCAACCCTGAATATTGATCAAAAGCCAAATCAATGGAGAACACAAGCTCATCTGAACCTTCTGAAATGCCTATCAAACCTCAATATTTGGAAGATTTTAAGTGAAATGTATTATGAGGATTCATTAGATTTATTAATACCATTATATGTAACCTGGGTTGAAACCAAATTTAAAAAACATGTATGCCTACATAATTTCATACAACACCCCAAAATGAAGTTACTTCATAACTTCATTATAATGATAAACATTAGATACATAATACATGTGTCTAAATTGTAAGGTACGTGGAGCCCTTCTCAGATGTTTGCTGCTACACTACAGACTTTTGCAATATGATGCTGGGGTGGTCACTGTGGTCTCACAGATTTGGTTTATACAGTGTAACTGCACTGCATGTTATTGTAATTACCCATGAATGTCATTCTTGCCCCATGCTGCTTGGTTTTTGCTTTTTTTTTTTTGATGATGATAATCTGTTATTGGATTGATTTTTTTATTCATGTTGCAGTGAATTGCTGGTATTGTGATATAAATGTTAATGTCTATATGTAATGCGAGGGGTGTGGGAGGACGCCAAGACCAAAGTGTTGCTGTGCAAACACACACTTTATTATCAATAGCACATTAGCACTTACTTAGCCACAAAAACCAGGTTACACGAAAATGGAACGGACTCAAATGCACAGTGACGAGCAACAAGCACATCGACACATGTTAAATACCTTAACACACACAAGAACCAAGTGCAACACACATGGATGAACATATCCACACAGAACCACACACCGAGGAAATACATATGCAGAATACAAAAAATTACCAGGCCTTTGATGGTGGTGCACAGATTATGGAACAGTCTACCTCTGGACATTAAGTCTGAACTCTGTTGATGCTTTTAAGTCTAGGCTCAAAGCCTATTTTTATAAAGAAGCTGTTGGCTCAGTTAATTGTAATTATTTTTATTTGTTAGATACCATTTTTACTTTGTCATTTGTCCGCAGCTTGTACAGCACTTTGGTTAAAATGCGACTTATAAATAAATACTTACTTATTTACTCACTAATAAAATTGAGCCTACTCTCCAACAACTTCTCAGTCTCTTCTCAGCCATCTTCCTTGTTATGTCTCAGTTCTCATATGTAGCAGTCTCTGGTCACATGATTGCTCACGTTCTCACAACTCTTAAGGCACATACTCACATTAATTGTCAACATTAATGGCCATCATGTGATCAAAATAAACAAAAACAATCTATGTATTTCCCCCATGTAACGTATTGAACAGGCAGAGAGGGATCCAAATGCGGAAGAACACCGCTTTTATTGAAATGAGACGCTGGTACAAACACAGGCAGGTGAATCACAAGTACTAGGATCAGTAGTAACAGCGTTTTCTTGGCGTGGTCAGGACGGTCCAGGGTCATACCGGGGGAGCAGAAGTCAGGAGGTACAGAGGGATTAGGCAGGAGACAAGGTCGGGGACGTAAGCGAAGGTCAGGACACAGGAGAGCAGACAGGATATAGAAAGGCTTGGTACGCGGCATGAGTCGGCAATACTTCGCAACTGAGATGTGCTGGTGAAGTGCTTAAGTAAGGCTGAAGGGGGCGTGGTAATGAGGGGCAGGTGAGGTTGATTAAGAAAGATCAGGTGGCATTCCTGACACCCCACAACTAACATCTAATTAAAACATGCCCGTGCCCACTGTCACTGTCTACCCCAGTGTTTTTCAAACTTTTTTTCTTGTGAACATTTTGTCCATGATTTTTCATGCGACCCAGCCAACATAATAAAAATATATATTTGCAGGGTTGCCAACTTTTGAAGGTCACTTGGAGTGAGATTTGAACCTGGAGGGGGTGGCGAATGTAAAGTTGGTGGTGGTGGGGGGGGGGGGGGGTGTTGAACGTAAGTTGTTGACGGGGGGTAGGGGGGGGGGTGTGTCGAGTTTAAGTATCGCGATCGATCGCCAAGTATAAACGCCTCCGCCGTTCACTACGGTCACTCGCGAAAGTATAATCCATTAAAATAATAATTTATTAAATTTTTAACATTTATTTTTGAGCGACCCATATTTTTTGGCTCACAACCCATCCCAGGGGTGCGACCCAGAGTTTGAAAAACCCTGGTCTACCTCTACCCAACGTAGGGTCCTACTCGCTATTTATATGGTATAGGGCCTGTGTGTTACTGTGTGTGTATAAATCTGAAAAAAGTAAGTAACTGCAGTGTACTTGGGTAATATATGTAGAGATATTAAAAAAATAGGTGCTGTTTTTGCTGGTGTTTTACCTATTAAGAGAATGGATGCACTGACCTATAAACAATCTACTGAGACAACAAGAATTCATTTGGTGCTGATTTATCATCCCACTAATAAAACAGTGGCTAATATTATACTTAAACACTTCAGGATCCTCCAGGATGATGTACAGACTGCATACCTTTTTAAGGATCCTCCACTAATTTCTTATTGATGAGACAAGAACATTAAAAACATGATAGTCAAGAATGATTTAATTAACCATTCAGATTCCAACTGTGGTACTGTAGCCTGCAATAGTTCTAGATGTGCTACATGTAAATGTATTAACACAACCACTAATATAACTGGCACAAAAGGATAAATTGTTATATCTCATTCATCTTCATGCACCACAGCAGATGAATGCAAGATATGTAATCAACATTACATTGGAGAAACCAAGAGTTTCTGATCAGTTTGTTCAACACCTTCGGATAATCAGGATTAAGGATATGTCATTTCCAGTGTCAAGGCATTTTAATACCAATGGACTTTACAAGTCCCAAGCAGCTTTACAAGTGTCTGGGTCCAAGTCACCAGTGAGCAAGCCAAGGGCAACAGTGGCAAGGAAAAACTCCCTAAGAGCATGAGGAAGAAACCTTGAGAGGAACCAAGGGTGGATAGCAGGAAAGACTTCTCCTCATCTCAGTATTTATCGGGTAGGAGGGCAGCCATTTGGCAAGAGAAAAGAGGGACAATTAGCGCTGTATGGGATTGTATGTGGGACAGAGGAAATTTTAACATTTCTGGAGTTTGGCATTAAATTATTACAGCCTAGCTAAAAGGGCAGAACCAGAAGGTAACACAGATTTGGAAGCATCCTGAGATGTTGGCATCCATCCACTACACCACATATGTCAATGTCAAGGGCCAGATCCGGCCGGCAAATTGATTATCTATGGCCCCCTGGATGATATTTAATTACAATTAGAACCGGCCCGCAGGCCACAGCCGCCCAATGGTGTTTTGCACGCACAAACACTACATTCCCCACAATGCAACGGTAGCCTGCGAAGTCACTGCAGCGCACACAAGCCATATATGTAATGCTGCAGGCCGGAGCCCCGGTGGGCGTGGGTAAAGGGCGGAGCATGTGTCAATCATTTTCGACTGCAGCCAATCAGATACTAGACTTTTGTTGTCAATTTTTATTAAGCCAATGATCAGCCAGAGTTAGCCGTCAATCATTTTTTACTGCAGCCAATCATCTTAACAGATCTGCCAAAAGAAGGCGGAAACTGCACGGAGAAGCTCTTTAAACAGAAGTATATGCTGCTCTTACACAAAAGTAGCTGAATAAAAACATTAGAAGAGCCATGACTTTAGACATTTTTTAATCAAAGTTTAAAATACTTCTCACTTGTTATTCTGGAACGGCACTTTAATATTTTTTTTCCTTTATTGCACGTATTGCATCATATATATATATATATATATATATATATATATATATATATATATATGGCGAGTGTAAAATCACACAGTCTCATTGAAAATGTAGGATTTAATGAATAAAGTGCACCAACGCAAAACCCGTGACATAATCCAAATAAAGTTTGAAGACCAGTATTGTTTTGATATAATCAGGCATTGCTTTTAATCCTCATTGTCTAATTATGGAGAGCTAGCTAGCTATCGCTACCAGTATGCTCACCGTGTACATCTTTCGCCAAGAGAAATTCGTGGGCAGTTTAATTGTTACGCGCCGCCTCCGGTCACGGAGGTGACGCGTTGGTTTTAACGTGATTAGAACCCAAACGCTACCCACTATAAGCAAAATGGCAAAAAACAGCCAACAAAAACCTCTGCGACTGCGGGAAAACGAAAACAAAAACCCAGAGGGAAAACAGCAGAGCGACACGGAGGAAATTGACGTGCGTATAAAACCCAGGTAAGTAAACAAACAAAAAACACACGAAAAAGAAGTCAACGCGTCACTGATGAAAAACAGGGAAAACGAAAACCACACGGAGAACTGCTCAACGTGTCAAAAAAGGGAAAAAATAAGAAATGAGAAAATGAGAGATGAAGCTTAGGTAGCAAGACCTAAAGCTTCTACCTGGTACCTGTCAGCCTGTCGACCAGAATCGCAGTGGCTCCGCCCGTGCGCGAGGGCGTCGCACGCTGTCGTCGCAAGGTTGTGCACCTCTCGAATTTTGTAACTGCGCGCACCAGTTAAACTTAATTAAGTTAAATATTTATACATATAGTCGAAATTATTCGAAATAATTCTCATTATTTATTCGCACATTATTATTTTATTCACATTATTTAATGATTGTTTATTTTCAAAACGCCCAATCTTAACGTCTTCACTCTCATGTTTCGTCCTGGAATTACAAGAGGCTCGTATTTGTTAACGTAATAGAAGAGAACTGTTCAGTCAGATAGCTATTTGTTGTGAAACGAAGTCGTTACAATTTCAAGCATTTTCAAGTAGCCTACTTTAGCCTAAATTCCAGCACTTTTCAAACCTTTATTACTTTATTCATTAAATGTACAGGACATGTTTTCTTTGAAGGAAGTTTGTTTTTATCTGTTTGCTTGTTGAAAAATGTTTTCACTTGAAATTACTGACAGATCCATAAAAAAATATTGCTTTATTAATTTAAGCATTAAATAATATACAGACCTAATTTGTGCAGTAATTTGTAATTCAGTAGAATTTTTTAATCAATGCAGAATTTGGGAGCCAATGCAGTGCTGATAAGACCGAGCTAATGTGATTTAATTTTCTAGTACTAGTATTTAACACATATATCTGCCAGATGTTAATGGTTGTACAGTTAATAAACTGATGTGGAACCATGAGTTCAGGATGAGGCTGAATGCATGTGCACAAAATGAAAGCAATTTTGACAACATTGTAGGCTAACAGATAGAATCACAAATGCAAGGTTTGTTCGTAGGGTACCAGTTGCTTGATAAGCATACGCTATAGACACACCTTCCCAAGCTGTCAAACAAACAGGAAATGGAAGATATCAGACGAAACATCCTGCAGTCAACCACTCACCGCATGCTACAGCGTATTGGCCCTGTGTGTCTAAGTTCAACATGTCAAGCAGCTTACTGACTGTGACACAGGCTTTATATCTAAATAGGTCAGCACATCTGATCATATAATAGAAAATTATTGTCATTCTGTTCGATAATGTGATACTCTTATCGGGCGATATAAAAAATATCGCAATTAATCTATTCTTAAAGTTGGGTTGGGAGCTGGGTCAAAATAGGTAAGCAAACTATGATGACTTTTACCTTGATAGTTTAGCTCGGTGTATTCCTAACCAAATTGCACAGTAGGGGATGAGAACGAGTTTTCAAACCTGTGAATTACAATTACGCCAGGTTTGCTTCATAGAAAAAAATTTTTTAAGAAGCTTCCTAATGGAGACACTGACAAGACTAAAGTTGTTTGCACCTTATGCAACGTGGAATTAGTTTATTGTAGGAGTTCTACCAGTCTGAAGTACCATTTAAACGCAAAGCACCCGTTTGCTAATGCTGCTGACGCTGGGTCAAGCACTGATGCAGCCCAGGGGAAGAGTCGCCACCAAACTACTCTGAGTGCAACCGAGGCAAGGTCAGTGCAGCTCTATCAGACAAGTTGACCAATCTCCTCGCTCAGTGGATTGCCACTAGCAACAGGTGTTAAGGTCAATTCAGTTAAAGCCGGTTCCCCCCCCAAAACCACGCATACGCGAAATCATGACGCATTAGTCTGCTGCTGTGTTATCACCTTTAATCAATGTATACACATTATTATTTGGGTTTGGTTTTGTTTCTCTAGCTAAATTTAACTTTGCGTGCTTGTGACTAACTGTGCTGTAAAGCTCAGGTGTTTTAGCAGAGGATTAAATGTACAAAATTAGTTGCATATTTAGTTGTTTACGCTACTTTTTCAGCTTCTGTCTGTTTTAGTTAACTTGATTGCTAGCTAGATTTAATGCGTCGGATCTAATTTAATTAAAAAAATTATTTTAACTATAATTAAGTTGCCTTTAAATTTCACGCATGTGCGGTTTGGGGGGGGAACAGGGGGAACTGAATTGACCATAACACCAGTCCATAAGCATGGTAAATTCATGTTTGACTGAATATGCCCTTTTAAAGTATGTAGGCTTACAGTACTATTTTCATGTTTAACTTAATAAACCGTTGAACACGAGTATAATTTATTGAGCATGTTTTTTTTCTTCAAGTATCAAAGTAGAACAGCTTTCTCAAGGAGATGAACCCCTGGTCTAATGCACCCTATCTCAAAGACTAACTTTTAGTCATTGGGTAGCACACATACTCTGAAAGAGCCATTTTAATCTAGATTCATCAAAATCCTGGTGAGGACTTTTAATCACGGAACCTGGAATTGACACCTCTAATATATATATATATTCAATACTATTCAATATCGCATGCAAGTCACAAAAACCAGAACAGTATTTCACACATTAAAAGTGCAATAATTGTTGTTGTCCCAAAATAACTGTTGTTACTTAATTGTTTCAGAGGAACAGTTTGATCATTAAGAAAATTAGATGATGCAAAATTTGAAAATTAGATCAGTGGGCAGGAGTACTTGCCAAGCAATTGCAAAATGTTAAACCCGAGACAAAGCACAACCACAAAAGAAAATTCTTCACACCTTTACTTCCCACGGAAACAAAGGTCCTTTCATGTTTGCAACTTGTTTAACATATAGTATCTATTTAGTATGTTTACATTGTTTGTTACACACTGAGATAATGTAATTGGAATGTGATTGCATAAACATACATTAAATTAGCTTTGAAACAAAAGAAAACGAGGCTATTTTTACTACACAGTACAGTGTGTTAACTATGGTGACCACTGTGCTAGTAAAAAAAATGTGTAGCCTATGCATGCTTGCACACAATCACACATAGTCATGTACACATAAACAGAATGAGCTGGTGAGATTAGAAAGATGCAAACCACAATTCTGACCTACATTTCCTACTTAATATAAAGATGAATAAACCATTGATGCTCATTTATTCTCACTGAGGTGGTCCAATATCTATGAAATGGATTGTTTAGATGCTAAAAATAGCATATTTGGTAATAAAGTTACAAAACCAAAAGGGAAGACAAAAAAAACCAAAAATTGAAACAAAACAAAAATATAAGAATTAACATATAAAGCCAAAGGTACAGCAAGGTACATAATAAAAATTATTTTTGGTAAATGTTTTTTGCTTTATTTATGCATCCTTCAGTGTACATATGTGTGTCTACACCAGAAGCAAGAAGATGCTACAGACTCCATCCGCCAGTTGAGATTATTAGTTTGAGGTCAGCTAGCACTGAATGGTTTGATAGTGTGTCCTCCTGAATGTGTGATGTCAACCCAGGATAAGTGGCTTGAGATCAGTTTTGGGCAAATTGGCATAGGTACCCCAGTGAGGAATCTTGAACCAGAACCTGAACTCTACAACATCCGAAGACATGCTCTGGAATGATGCTCTTCTTTTTAAATCATGCTGCTGAAATGCGGACCAGTTCAGTCATATTCACTTCATCACATATTCCCCATCGCAGCATTTTTGATCATTTGGTCCCTTCGGGACCCATAGGCTGGGTTGATGAGGGTGCATGATGGGTTTGGTTGACGAGCACGCATGACCTCGTACTCAGAGTTTAAAGGTTGCTGAAAGTGTGTTGATCCGGAACCAGAAGGCTGTTGAGTGGGGCTGTAGTTTCCATTCTCACAACATCGCTTCACCTGGAAAAACAAGGTACAGCAACCAAAATCAATATGATAAAAAGATCTACACTTACTATAAATAGAACATTAAACATTAACAACCACTCTACACATAACAGAAAAGACACAGGCTACACATTGGGTACATTCAGAACTGCATATCACTATGTCACCAAATCACCAAATCATCATGTACTAGCTCTGGGTCCTCCCTTCCTGGGTATATTTACACACTTCTCATTCTCTTCACACAATTCAGTTTCACACATTACAATTCTCCTGACCGCTTGTTAACCAGAATCACATAAATGTGCATGCACACTAGAGTTGTGCCTCACTGTTGTATGTGAGCGTATATATGTAGATGTCCCATGTATGTGCAACGATGTTTATGTGTACACAGTTCACACCTTTGGAATCCCCCAGACCAGAATGATGGTGATGATCAACAGGACCATGGAAGAGGCAGTCACCACACACACAATGATGAGAGTCTCAAATGAGCTCCCTTTTCCACCTGGACACTGGGCTTCCTTCCCTTTGTAGAAAACACAAGCAGAGTTCTTTAGGTGAATCTAAATCACTGGCCACAACTGTTATTGAAACAACCCACAAAAACGATTAGCTTTTGCAAGTTTAGGTAGACTACTTCATACTATGTGTTAAATATATGTAAGAATCTTGAACTAAACATTACACAGATAGATTAAGATTCTGACCGACCCATGTAAAAACAATACTTTATATACTTACTGTATAGACGGTCTATTAATCTAAAATGGCCACTTAATTCATTTTACCACTTAATCATTCAGTTAATCAGATTATAAAGGTCAGAGCAGGGTCTAGATCTGCACAAGGTTTTTGTTTATTGGTTGTTTAAACCTAATATGTGAGTCTCTGTGTTTCTATGATTAAGCAGAAGCAGTACACTCACCTGATACAACTAAGAGATACCTCTCCATGCTTAAAGTTACTTTGTCCTCTTTATTAAATGTACACCAATAAACACCAGAGTCTTTCATAGTTACATTATTGATGTACAAAATGAAGTTGGACATGTTTTTGTTTGAGTTTAGTCTGCCAGTATAGGGTGGCTCTGGGGCAAAATCTCGTTCATGGTTGAAATAGGACACATTCTTTTCTTCAGGCAGGAATGTTTTAACATACACTATATCGTAGTGTGGCTTATGTCTGGGTCTGCACTGGATAGTGACTGTGTCACCGACAGACACTGACAACAAAGTCGTCCTTTCTGGAAGAGAAAGAGAGGATTTAAATACCTTCATGTAAAATATATGTAAATGAAAATCAGCGTATAAGATAAAATATTTATGTTTAAATCAACTTGTTGATTATTATCAATTGTTAACCCTTAGGTGTATACAGTTATACTGTCATACTGTTTATCCTGAGTGGTAACAGCGAAGGTTCAAACAGAGGGTTCTCATCCCCAACATGTTTGTATTTCATGAGAGGATACTCAGTTTCAACCATCGATCTGTTTTAATGAGCGTCATGGACAAGGAGATGTAGCCATATTAAAACTACACAGCCTTATTATGCCAATTACACACTACTCATAGTACTACCACACACAAACAGTAGGATAAACATATAATGGCAGGTTTATTTTTGAGAATATAATACTTCATTTTGTAGGTGAAGTCTAAGAACCTATAGGAGACCTACCCGTGGAAGAAGCCTTGAGCAGACAGACACAGAGTAGAACGTGAAGTATGTGCACAGGAGAGGACGCCATCACATCTGCCATGTACAAATTCTTTTGTCGATACGGCAGTCAACACACAGGAAACCTCACACTGACATTCAGCGTTAAAACAGACACTTTTTTTTCCATCCATCATCAAACATCACTGTACCACAAAGGTATTTCAGAAAAACTTGGAAAAAACAGCAACATATTTTTTAAATTTAGTTTTAAATGTACCACCAAATGTTATTAATTTTTATTGAACCCATGTTTTTTTTATGACAATAAAAAGTACCATTTGATGATGTGAAACCCCTGAGTGTGACACTCAAGTTTTGGTCGTTTGTGTTTGGTTGTCTTGATCTTTCTGCTTTGTTTAAGGTTATGCTTTGTCTGTGTGGTATATTTCCTGTTGCAGTGCTTTTGACAGAAGTGTGTGCAAAGCAGACCTGAAGCCCATGTCTGCCCCCACTCAGAGCTCACGCCCAAGATAACCAGATGCTCATGCTTTTGACATTGACAGGAATTCAGTTGTAGATCTAGAAAGGTAAACAACTATAACTTCAGTCTTCAGCTATGCCATTTACCATTTACTCTATTATGCTATTTTCAAGGTTATGACCTTTGAAATTCTATTTCATAACCTGTCGATATGATGAATTCAATTTTACAACTTTGCCAACCTGACATCTGCACCTCATATAGATAAGCACTATGGAGGGCTTTTAAAATTAATAAGTAGCTAGGCTTCCAAAGCATAGCATAGCTGCTCTTCTGTTAAGTTAGATCAGGGATGTCAAAGTCAAATACACCGAGGGCCAAAAACCCAAATTTGCTACAAGCCGAGGGCCGGACTGGTTCAATGTTTATTAAAACATATTGACATGATTGCACATAGCCTATTGAACCAAGACCTAACACAGTGTATATTATTTAATGCTTAAATTAATAAAGCAATATTTTCTTATGGATCTGTCAGTAATTTCAAATGAAAACATTTTTCAACAAGCAAACAGATAAAAACAAACTTCCTTCAAAGAAAACATGTCCTGTACATTAAATGAATAAAGTAATAAAGGTTTGAAAAGTGCTGGAATTTAGGCTAAAGTACTTGAACATGCTTGAAATTGTAACTACTTCGTTTCACAACAAATATCTGTCTGACTGAACAGTTCTCTTGTATTACGTTAACAAATACGAGCCTCTTGTAATTCCAGGACGAAACATGAGAGAACGTGAAGACATTAAGATTGGGCGTTTTGAAAATAAACAACCATTAAATAATGTGAATAAAAATGCGAATTATTTCAAATCATTTGGACTATATGTATAAATATTTAATTTAATTAAGTTTAACTGGTGTGCGCAGGTGCACGACCTTGCGAATCGACAGCGTGCGACGCCCTCGCGCATGGGCGGAGCCAGTGCAATTACGTCATTTTCGCCGCACAGACCCTCGCCGCTTGTGTGCGCTGCAGTGACTTCGCGGGCTACCGTTGCATTGTGGGGAATGTAGTGTTTGTGCGTGCCCGCGGGCCGGTTCTAATAGTAATTAAATATCATCCAAGGGGCCATAGATAATCAATTCGCCGGATTTGGCCCGCGGGCCTTGACTTTGAAGAATTTGACACATGTGAGTTGGATGAACCCTCCACTTCTAGGGTGTTGCCTACCATGCTTGTTCCTGGAAGGAGAGAGATCATATCATTGGCTCCTGTCCCTGAGGTGGAGGAAGCCATGTCTCAGCTCAGGCATCAGCCCTCGGCAAGGGATTCTCTCTGCCGCATACCCGAAATCTTTTTTTTTTTTTTTTTTTTTTTACATTTGTGGGGTGGGGGGGTGCATGTGGTCAAACAGACTCAGGCGTTGGGCTCTCAAGGCCCATCATGCCGATCCCATTACATATATGGGGAGGGTTAAGGACCAATACCAAGGGTCCATCTTGGGACTCCCGAGGCTGCCCGGTCTGCTTCACAGGCTGGCCAGCAGGCTTCCAAGACTGCC
This sequence comes from Brachyhypopomus gauderio, assembly GCF_052324685.1. Taxonomy (NCBI): domain Eukaryota; kingdom Metazoa; phylum Chordata; class Actinopteri; order Gymnotiformes; family Hypopomidae; genus Brachyhypopomus; species Brachyhypopomus gauderio. The sequence goes on along the minus strand of NC_135218.1, from coordinate 21,399,688 downwards.
TCACGTGGAGGTTTCCATGGAGGTATCCAGGGTTCACCACTCATATAGACTCTTGGCTCGCTCCTCGGCTAGTAGGCTACTTGGCTCGCTCCTTGGCTAGCAGGCTACTTGGCTCGCTCCTCGGCTAGCAGGCTTTACTATCCCGCGCTGACACCACTTGTCGTGTTCATCAATGTTTGAGTGTTGGAGGCGTGAAATGACTCACACAACAACTTGTAATACTCTGGAATACAAGCATGAATGGTCAATGCTCTCTCTCAGTGTAGTGGTAGAGGCTAAACCATCCACACCAAAGGGTAACGAGCACACAACTAAACTAAAGAACCAATCCTCTCACTATAGACATTAACCCATGCACTGTCTAGCTAAATAGCCATGCAATTTCTCTATCGTAACAATATGTTAAATGCTGGATGTTGCTTAACTTTCTCCAACTTAATGGTGACAAAACAGAGGTTCTCCTTCTGGGCCCAAAGGCTGCAAGACAGAAAATACCAGATCTAATGCTAAATCTTGCAGACTACCCCATTACACCTGGCTGAGTAGCCAAAAATCTTGGCGTCATGTTTGACTCTGACCTTTCATTTGATAAATACATAGATAATACTACTAGGATAGCTTTTCTACCACAACATTGCCAAGCTAAAAAATGCACTATCCCAGCATGATGCAGAAAAATTGGTACACTCCTTTGTTAGCTCCAGATTGTGTTCATTACTGTCAGGATGCTCAAATAGGAATCTAAATAAACTTCCAATAGTTCAAAATGCCGCAGTCAGAGTTCTGACTAGAACTAGAAAATTTGATCATATCAGGCCAGTCCTATCTCCTATTATGAACCCCACATCACTGTCACTGTCACTGTCGCGTTGACGGGTGAGAGCACGCTGGCGTCCGTCTGTTGGACTGCCGCTTCTCCCCGCGTCCTGTTTCTTCGTATGTTTCTGTGTAATTGCCACGGCTTCTCAGCTGTGCGCACTGGCCCAGTAAGTGTCCAAGTTCCATCACGGCATCTACAGTAGGGTGACCATATTTTTGTTTGGGAAAACCAGGACACGGGGGGGGGGGGGGGTGTGGTCCAGTAAGTGCCCCAGTTTCCCCTTTTCCAGTTAATACTCCGTATTGGGGAGAGACTTATTATATTCCACAGTCATTCTCCTACACAACTACTGAACTTCGCAGATTCAGTAACTTCTACCGCTTGTCTAAAGCTGCCGCTGTGTCTGCCAGTAAAGCTGGCATACTATCTCACCGTCGCTATGTCCATCGGGGCTCAAGACGGCATCATAACAGAACTGTCCACTACTCCGCTGGGAGTAATATTTGCTCATTCTGGACTACCCTTCGCCCAGTACAACAAACTGTGTCTCGTTCTGCCAATCTATGCAACTTGTGCTCTTTCCCTTCTACTAACTCCGGTGCTGTGTTGGCACTACTAAATGTTCGCTCACTGTCTAACAAGGGAATGCTACTCCACGAGTTTATACTGGAAAATTGTATTGACATGCTTTTTATAACTGAAACCTGGCAACAAGCTGGTGATTTTTATACTTTGAATCAGGCCACCCCCCCAAACTTTAAATACATTTGTAACCCTCGTTCCTCTGGGAGAGGAGGTGGTCTAGCTGTGATCTTTAATAGCAATTTTAATATTACTGAAGTGAGCATTGCATCTGCTACTTCTTTTGAACATGTTGCTGTTAAATTACCAGGCTCGGTCACTGTGATCTTGCTGTATCGTCCACCCAAACTGAATCCTACATTCTTTCTTGAACTGTCTGAACTACTCACTTTGGCCTGCACAGTCTCTCACCGCTTGTTGCTGGTCGGCAACTTTAACATCCATGTTAATACGCAAGATTGCAAAACTGCTTCTGATTTTCTGTCTGTTCTTGAGGGCTTCCAGTTTAAACAACATGTTAACTTTCCTACTCATGACAAAGGTCACACCCTTGACTTAGTTTGTTCCAACTCCCTGCCTGTCCTCAATCTTCACTCACTGTTATTTCCACTTTCGGACCATAAACTTATCCTGTTTACTGCTCCACTGGCCTTTCCCCATCGCTCCATCAAAAAACGTATCTCCTTCCGTAAAACTCAGTCTATTGATCCTCTTTTTCTTAACCAATCTGTTTCTTCCATCTTTCCTGTTGCTACAGCTCCCCCATCTCCTGAAACACATGCATTAATGTTAAATGCTGCTCTTTCTGAAACTCTTAATACACTAGCCCCCTGAAAACTAAAACTGTGACCTTTTCTACTTCCTCTCCCTGGTTCACTGCAGATCTGCGTGCCATGAAGCAGGCTGGTCGTCAACTAGAACGACGCTACAAAAAATCAAAGCTTATTGTACATGCTGATGCCTACAAGCAGCATTTGTTGGTGTATAGAGATGCTCTTCATATTGCTAAAACAACCTACCTCTCAGATCTCATCAATAATCAGCATAGTCTAAATCAACGGCATCTCTTTTCAACAGTTACAAAGCTCTTTAAAACCCCGGACAACACCCTTGTACCCTCTCCCACTCTTTGCAGTGCTTTCTTAAGCTCATTTGAAACCAAAATTACAAGTTTCTACACATCTCTGAGCTCTGTTTCCTCTGAACCCCCTTCCCATCTTCCCTTTGTTGCACATGTTTCTCATTCCAGCCTACCTTTTCCATCCTTCACTACCTTTAACCGTGTTGACTCTTCTTTCATTTCTAATATTATGTCCTCCAAGACTACAACTTCTCCCCTGGATCCTCTTCCTACTAACTTAACTAAAACTTGTCTACCCACACTGCTTCCCCATCTCACCATTCTCATTAATCAATCACTCCTACTTGGAGAGGTCCCTTCTATCTATAAAATAGCTGCTGTCACACCAATACTTAAGAAACCTGGTCTTGACCCTTCAGACCTCAACAATTATCGCCCTATCTCTAATCTACCCTTCCTGTCTAAGGCTCTTGAAAGAACTGTGGCCTCCCAATTGCAAGAGTATCTAGAAACCAATAATCTCTTTGAACCTTTTCAGTCTGGGTTCCGACCATTCCACAGCACTGAAACAGCCCTGGTTAGGGTTGTAAACGATCTGTTGGTAGCTGCTGATACTGGTTTCCTCAGCATTCTCTTGCTATTGGACTTGTCTTCTGCATTTGACACAGTCAACCACTCCATTCTCTTATCTCGTCTACATGACCTTGGCATTACTGGCTCTGCCTTGGACTGGTTCACCTCCTACCTGACAGACAGAAAACAGTATGTCACACTCTGCGGCTATAGCTCCTCCACTTCCATGATTAAACAAGGGGTCCCACAAGGATCAGTCCTGGGTCCTCTTCTTTTTATCATTTATCAGTGGGGAACCGTCAGGGCCCTCTACGCCCTCTCAGAGGGCCTAAAATATTCTTAAAACATTATATATATATAATTATCCAATTTTATTTTATCTACTTACAGTTTTACAATCAACATCTAAACAGTTACAAAAATATAAGCAAATAAATTATTCAACCGTGTCTATTCAATCTGTGTTGGAAGGTGAGGGGTTAAGTGGAAGCCTGTGAGCCTGTGTCTCCCCCTATCAGGACTGTGATGCCCGCTGTTCGTTTACAGAGGGCCTGGCAGTTATAATTCAGCGCAATACCAGTTTCAAATGACAGTAAAATTGACCAATCATATCTTCCCTCTTAGTGGGCGGGCTTAACTGTATGATAATTTCCGCCCGCTGTGGCGACGCTAGCTGTCGTTAGCCTACGGCCGCTAGCTAGTTTCGATTCGGCCCTTTGACGTCCTCATTTACATATTCCGCTTGCGAGAACCACGGAGCTGTGAAACCTTATTTTGTTTGGAAACTTATTTTGCTTAACAAGTTATCTAGTACAAATGTTATTTGAATGCACTACATGCGTTTCTAAAGTTATACTGTCGTCTCGGTTTTTTCTTTATTCTTTAGTGCAGTTTATTAGGAGAGGAAAAAAAATTTTGGGGGGGGGGGGGGAGTAGCGGGCCCAGGTTTAATGGTCACGGTTCGCTACTGTCATTTATATCCTTCCTCTTGGTCATATATTTCATCATTTCAACATAAATTTTCATTGTTACGCAGATGACACCCAGATTTATCTCACTACCAGTTCTGTCAAAAATCCACCCACTGCTAATTTTAAAAATTGGGTATTAGAAATCAAAAACTGGTTGAAGCAAAACTTCCTTATGTTAAACGGCATGAAGACTGAGCTTATCCTGATTGGCACCAAGTCAGTCCTGAGTAAAACTCCTCCATTCTCTCTCAACATTGACGGTGTACATATTTCACCTGTTACCCTGGTCCGGAATCTGGGTGTCCTCCTCGATCCTACCCTTAGTTTCACTGCCCACATTAACTCTGTTGTAAAAACTTCATTCTTCCACCTGCGCAATATAGCAAAGATCCGGCGATGCCTCTCTCAGTCTGCTGCTGAGCGCCACATTCATGCTTTCATTTCAAGCAGGATAGACTATTGCAATTCACTATTGGCTGGTATTAGTTCTTCCTCTGTGCATAGGCTTCAAATGGTCCAAAACTCTGCTGCTCGTCTCCTCACTTTCACCCGTATGCATGATCACATTACACCTGTTCTCCAGGATCTTCACTGGCTCCCCGTTACATACCGGATTCAATTTAAGATACTCTTACTGACCTACAAAGCTCTAAACAACATGGCTCCTCCTTATCTGTCTGACCTCCTACTTCCCTACAGATCTTCTAGATCTCTTAGATCTTCTACTGTTGGACTACTAAAGGTACCATCATCTAAACCAGGGGTCACCAGAAGTTGGGAGCTACTTCTTGGATACCAATTATTAAGAAAGTTGTTGAGCGGGGGGGGTGGCGGGGGGGGGGGGGGGGGGGGGTTGGGTTCATGTGCGCGTGTCAATTGCTAAGCGGGAAGACCGCTAGCAGCCGCGGACAATCGTTAATAGCAGCAAAAACAAACGATGCAGCGCTTTGGTGCATGGAAATATAGCAGGGGTCACCAACGTATTGAATATAGTGAGCTGTTTTTAAAACAAGCCTGCGGGCGACTCATAACGTCCTCGCGGGCGACATGGTGGTGACCCCTGATCTAAACTCTGTAGCTTTGGTGATCGGGCCTTTTCTAGACTCGCTCCTCGACTGTGGAACCCCCTTCCAACTGTGATCAAACAGTCTCCCTTTCTTTCCACATTTAAATCACAACTTAAAACTCACCTCTTCTCTCTCGCCTATGATCTCCCTGCTCCATAATTTTCTTTGTACTGTTTTGTATATTTTGTATTATATGTTTCTGCTTCCTTATGTATTGTAAGCGTCTTTGGGTCTCAGAAAAGCGCTATATAAAAATAAAGTATTATTATTATTATTATTACATCCACTAAGATCACTGGGTGCTGGCCTCTTATTAGTTCCACCAATTAATAAGGTAACAGCAGGGGGAAGAGCCTTTTCTTAGAAGGTCCCCCAACTATGGAATAACCTTCCAGAATGTGAATGGGACTCTAATACTGTTACGTATGGGCTGAGTAGTCGTGATGCAAACGCAGGATTTTGAAGGATTTATTAAACAAACAAAACCAACTACTAAACAAGGGATGAAAACCAAACAAATGGGAACACATGTGACTATGGGGGTTACACAGGTGGACACAGCTAAGAAGTAAGACATGAAGAGTAATAAAAACGAATACTTATTAACACTAACATAGACAGCTACTGCAAATGTCACGAACAACAAGGATAACACTAACAGAACAGGAACACAGAAAGCTAAAGTAATCCACATAACAAGGGGGCTACGCGAAACACTGGCATATGGAAACAGAAAACCAAATACATACACAATATCAAAGCAAACAGGGAGGACCAAAAACCAAAGAACAATCGGGCAGTGGTACAAACAACCAGACTGACTAAGACAGGTAAGTACAGGGGTGGCAAACGCAAGTTGTTGACCGGGGGGGATCGATCAATCGCCAGTGGTTGGCCCCACAGCAAACTAATAACTCATTGAATCATAAATATAGATCAGAGGTAAATAAACCCTGAACCCTGAATAATTGAGTCTTATTATTAAGGGGGTGGGACACTTCGCCTGAACGCCTGAAGACTGAATGCAGGGTTTAAGTAAAGGACTAAATAAACTAGACACAGGTGCAGACAATGACTAGGGGCATGGGAACGGCATCATTATATAGCGCTTTTTACAACAGTTGTTGTCACAAAGCAGCTTTTCTAGTGCCCGAGTCCAAGCCCCCAGTGAGCAAGCCTAGGGTGACAGTGGCAAGAAAAAACTCCCTAAAAGCATGAGGAAAAAACCTTGAGAGGAACCAAGACTCGGGGGGGGCAACATGCTCTGGCTGATGCCGGTCACCATTACAACAATTAGATACAAAAACAAAGATGGGAAGGATAAATAATTCTCATCTTTGTGTGTATTTATATACACAAGTTCTCTTTGTAATTCCTATACAGTCCTAAACTTCATGATGGTTGGTAATAGTGGTCCAGGGCCTCAAAGGTACATCCATAGCAGGCGAGTATTTGAGGTGGTGGGAAGGTCCAGGGCAGTGGGTTTATCCTTCATCCACAACTGGTTAGACAGGGCAGTGGGTTGATCCTTCATGTGTTACATGCAGTGCTTGTTATGTGTTGTGTAGTGTGTGGTAGTCTTTTCCCATGCTCGTCTGTGTGAGTCCAATTGCTGTTCTATGTCAGACGTAAGCGAAGTGCTATGTTGTTTTGTTTCAATAAACAACATTCAATAAATTGTTATTGTTTTCAATAAACTCTGTGTATGTGGATTACTCGTCTCTGCATTCTGCCTTACCTCACACGTGACACATGCATGTCACAAAAACCAGACATGCATGTGCATATTTAACACATTAAAAGTGCAATAATTGTTGGTGTGCCAGAATAACTGTTACATCATTGTTTCAGAGGAACAGTTTGATCAACAAAATTAGATGATTGTCACGTTGTGGGGGGGGCCCCTGCCGGTCGCCCCCGTTTACAGTGGCAGATGTCCTGTTTTTGGTCACGTGATGTTCGTCCTTCAGGTGGGCAGGACCCGTGATTCGTCTCACCTGAGGGTCGTTTGTTCGTCTATATATGTCTTGTCTTTGTACCAGTTGACTGCTGGTTATTATTTCCTTAATCTGGATCTATGTCACGGGTATTTGGTTTGCGCACTTTCTATTAAACCATCCTCTTTCCCTGAGACTTGGCGTGATCGCTTCCTTTTTTAGTTGCTCACACTGAGAGAGTGTTGAGTCTGTCCCCACTCGTCCCGCCGTGTTTAAATGTTGTTTGTGTTAAAACCCGTAAGTCACACGGCGGTGACTAGAGCTGGGGACCAGTAGACTCCGCTCTCGCCCAGCGAAACTACCTGTGCCTCACATTGCGCACGTCCGTTGTTCGTTATCGTCTGTATGTATGTGTGTGTGTGTGTGTGTGTGTATGTACGTTGTGTTGTGTTTTAATAACGACGCGGACGTGAGCGAGTGTGTGAGTGTGCCGTGGTGTGTGTGTTTCGCTGGTGGTAAACACACCAAGCCGCTCGCGCATAGCTCTCTCTCTCCAAAGATCTACGGATCCCGTGGTGAAAACGGTGAGAGAGAGAGCTGGAGTGGGTCCTGTCCGTTTGTTTGTGTTCTGTCTTTGCGTGTTCGTTTTGTCCTAGCGTGTAGCGTGCTTTGTTTTATGTAATTCCTCTCTTGCACCCCACTTCACTGTGTGTGGGGAGGGGCCCATTAGAGGTCCCATCTCAGGTGCGTATATGTTGTATGTTGTGTCTGTGTTTTTTGTTTTGTTATTCCCCGGAGGGGCCCCCCCTAAATATGTTTTTGGGGGGGAGCTATGGGGTTCCTGAGCCACGACATGTGGCTCAGAAGGCACTGCTCCATCAGGAGACCTGACCTTTGGGAGGGACCCCTGAGCAGGGAGCCCCTGTACCCCTTTGTAGGCTGAGGATGCCTGGGGTGTATGGACAGGGTGTCTCCTCATGCTAAAAAGGGGTCCCTTCCCCCCTGGGTAAAAGGGGGGGTCAGTAGTCGGAGCAGTGCGCGTTTGGTATTATGTGTTGTCTGTGTGCGTGTGTGTGTAATGTGTTGCAGGTCGCTCCTGGTGGTGGACTGCGGCACTCCCGGACCTAGTGGGGTCTCCAGGAGGAGACCCTCCCCTTCGAGCTCGGGGTGACCAGCGTGTCCCTGATGCGGATTGCCAGGGCCCTGGTCTCTGGCGCTCTTGGGTTGGGTGGAGGAGTCCACCTTGAGATGAGGGGCCGCAGGAGGGGTTCACTCCCCAGGAGTCTGGGGTGACCCCTAGCGAAAAGGGCAGGGGTCAGGTCCGAGCGAGGAGGTAGGGTCGGGAGGTGGTTGGTAGAAGCCGTGGCCGCACCCCAGTGTGGCGGCCTGCACACATCCACACCTGTGACGTGTGTTGGGCCATGTGCTCCCGGTCCGCACACAGTGGTGGGGCTTAAGCGGCCTAAGGCCGGTTAGGGCGCGAGGACCCTGTGACCGACCAGGGCGTGGTTATCGTCTTGTTGACGGCCCAGTCAGTCCAGGGTCCCGCCCAGGAGGTGAGCTTACCTATGTGTTTTATGTTTTCAGCTCCAGGACTGCAGGGAACGGGTCCCTGCCTGGTCTGCGTCCTGTGACGAGGAGCTTTTATGTGTTTTTTGTTTCAGCTCAGGAGGGCAGGGAACGGGTCCCTGTCTTGTCCCCGCCCTTCCGGCCCTTTGTTGTGTTTTGTGTGCTGCTGCTGTAAGCCGCACATCCGGAGGGGAGTGCGGCTTTGGTGGGGGGGTCTGTCACGTTGTGGGGGGGCCCCCTGCCGGTCGCCCCTGTTTACAGCGGCAAATGTCCTGTTTTTGGTCACGTGATGTTCGTCCTTCAGGTGGGCGGGACCCGTGATCCGTCTCACCTGAGGGTCGTTTGTTCGTCTATATATGTCTTGTCTTTGTACCAGTTGACTGCTGGTTATTATTTCCTTAATCTGGATCTATGTCACGGGTATTTGGTTTGCGCACTTTCAAAACCATTTAAACCATCCTCTTTCCCTGAGACTTGGCGTGATCGCTTCCTTTTTTAGTTGCTCACACTGCCTGTCACAATGATGCAGTTCAGCGGGTAGGAGTACTTGCTAAGCAATTGCAAAATGTTAATATACCCGAGCCAAAGCACAACCACAAAAGTACTTAAATAAACCTCACACCTTTACTTCTCATGGAAACTAAGGTCCTTTCACGTATGGTACCCATTTTGTAAGTGTACATTTTTTGTTACACACAGAGGTAATGTAATTGGAATGTTATTGCATAAAAATACTGAGATGGAGAGATTAGAAAGATGCAAACCACAATTCTGAGCTGCCTACATTAAATTTCATACTTCATGAATAGATGAATAAACCATTGAAGCTCATTTTTTCTCACTGAGGTGGTCCAGTAGCTATGAAATGGTTCCTTTCGATGCTAAATATGGTATGTTTCATAATAAAGTTAATAAAACAAAAGAATGGAAGTGGATATAAATCCAAAACTCAAAACAGAAACATAATTAAGAATTAACGCATAAAGCTAAAGGTACAGCAAGTGTTGCACTTTAAAAATAATTTTCAGTAATTTTTTTGTTTGTTTTATTTATCTTTGTTTTATTATTATATATTTACATATGTGTATCTACACTTGAAGCAAGAAGATGCTATAGATTCCCTCCGCCCGTTGATATTATTAGTTTGAGGTTAGTTAACACTGAAGGGGAACTAAAGAGCTTTGAGATACACAAGGAGTGTATCCTCCTGAATTTGTGATGTCAACCCAGGATCAGTGGCCTGAGATCAGTTTTGGGCAAATTGGCATAGGTATCTCTATGAGGAATCTTTAACCAGAACCTGAATTCTACAACATCCGAAGACATGCTCTGGAATGATGCTCTTCTTTTTAAACCATGCTGCTGAATTGTGGACCAGTTCAGACATATTCACTTCATCACATTCTCCATTGCAGCATTTTTGATCATTTGGTCACTTCTGGACCCATAGGCTGGGTTCATGAGGGTGCGTGATGGGTTTGGTTGGCGAGCACGCATGACCTCGTACTCAGAGTTTAAAGGTTGCTGAAAGTGTGTTGATCCGGAACCAGAAGGCTGTTGAGTGGGGCTGTAGTTTCCATTCTTGCAACATCGCTTCACCTGGAAAAACAAGGTACAGCAACTTCAGCCAAAATCAATATGAATACATGACAGAAAAGAAACAGAGGCTACACATTTGCTGCATTTATAACTGCATTTCATCATGTCACCACATCACCATGCTAAATAGCATGACAGAATTGTGGGAGATTTAGATTTTCCATTTTACATCATTTATCAAAGGCTTCATTGTGTATTTATTGTGCTTAATATTCCTTTCTTAATATAAGCAGCAGAAAGTGCCAAGTTGGATCTAGATCCAGCTCCACCCCCTGTACTTTTGCTTCTGCAGCGACGGGTACTTGGAAGAATCAAGATATGTACTAGCTCTGGCTGCTCCCTTTCTGGGTATATTTAATAATTTCTCATTCTCTTCACATATTTCACAGTTTCACACTTTACAATTTTCCTGACCGCTTGTTAACCAGAATCACATAAATGTGATTGGAGTTGTGCTTCACTGTTGTATGTATGTGCAACAATGTTTATGTGTACACAGTACACACCTTTGGAATCCCCCAGACCAGAATGATGGTGATGATCAACAGGACCATGGAAGAGGCAGTCACCACACACACAATGATGAGAGTTGCAACTGAACTTCCCTGTCCACCTGGACACTGGGATTCCTTCCCTTTGTAGAAAACACAAGCTGGTCACTTGAGCCAAAGCAGAAAGGTGACTATCATTGGCCACTACTGTTATTGAAACATTGCTTTTGCTATTTAAGGTACTTCATACTATGTGTTAAATATATGTAAGCATCTTGAACTATTTCACAGATAAATAAAAAAATCTGACAGACCAACGTAAAAACTATATATAGCAAGTATATAAAGCAGACATTCTATAAATCTAATCTGGGGGAGAACCTCTGCTTCTAAATATAAAAAGAAGCTATTGGCTTTTTACAGGATGCACAAGGCACACAGAACAGAACACTGGCCTGTGGCTAAATCAAGGAATGCAGTAAATACGATTATAATGAACAGAGCAAGGACTAGATCTGCACAAGGTTTTTGTTTATTGGTTGTTTAAACCTAATCTGTGAGTCTCTGTGTTTCTATGATTAAGCAGAAGCAGTACACTCACCTGATACAACTAAGAGATACCTCTCCATGCTTAAACTTACTTTGTCCTCTTTATTAAATGCACACCAATAAATACCAGAGTCTTTCATAGTTACGTTATTGATGTACAAAATGAAGTTGGATATGTTTTTGTTTGAGTTTAGTCTGCCAGTATAGGGTGACTCTGGGGTAAAATCTCCTTTATGGAAGAAATAGGACACATCCTCTTCTTTAAACAGGAATGTTTTAACATACACTCCATCGTGGTGTGGCTCATGTCTGGGTCTGCACTGGATAGTGACCGTGTCACCAACAGGCACTGACACAAACAAAGTCATCCATTCTGGAAAAGAACGAGAGGATTTAAATAAATTCATGTAAAATATATGTAAATGAGAATCAACGTATATATATTAAAAATAATTATGTTTAAATAACTGTACAATTGTTAACCCTTTCGTATATAGTTATTCTGTAATTGTAGTAAAGAAAAATTATACTAAAATTAAACAGCCTTGTGAAATTATAGTCAAAATGTTAAATTCCATATATGTAGTGTTTAATGTTAACATCAATCTGTTTTAATGGGCGTCATGGACAAGGAGATGTAGGCATATTAAAACTGTACAGCCTTATTATGCCAATTACACACTACTCATAGTAAGTACTACCACACACAAACAATAGGATAAACATATAATGGCAGGTTTATTTTTGAGAATATAATACTTCATTTTGTAGGTGAAGTCTAAGAACCTAAAAGGAGACCTACCTGTGGAGGAAGCCTTGAGCAGACAGACACAGAGTAGAACGTGAAGTATGTGCACAGGAGAGGACGCCATCACATCTGCCATGTACAAATCCTTTTGTCGATACAGCAGTCAACACACAGGAAACCTCACACTGACATTCAGCGTTAAAACAGACACTTTTTTTTTCCATTCATCATCGAACATCACTGTACCTAAAAGGTATTTCAGAAAAACTGGGAAAAAAAACAAACACAAGCCAAAAACAACATGTTTTTTTATTCAGTTTTAAAAGTTCCACCAAATATTATAAATTTAGTGAAGGAATGTTTTTTTTTTATTAATGATAATAAAAAGTAAAATTTGATGACTCTCTGATGTGAAACCCCAGAGTGTGAAACTCAAGTTTTGGTAATCCGTGTTTGGTTGTCTTGATCTTTTTGCTTTGTTTAAGTTTATGCTTGGTCTTTGTGGTATATTTCCTGTTGCAGTGCTTTCAAGAAAAATGTGTGCAAAGCAGACCTGAGGCCCATGTCTGCCCCCACTCGGAGCACACGTCCAAGATAACCAGATGCTCATGTTTTTCACATTGACAGGAAGTCAGCTCTAGATTTAGAAAGGTAAACAACTACAACTTATCTTCAGCTGTGCCATTTACCATTTACTCTATTATGCCATGTATGTATGACCTCTGAAGATCTATTTTGGAATTTCTCTACATGATGAATCCAGTTTTACATTTGCCTATGTCGCAGGAGGAGAGAGTGAGGTGAAGGCGAGGGTGGCAGAGGCACGTCTTTAATGTCCATAGTGCACAAGCAAAAATGAGTAGATGCTGGTAATGCAGGAACAGTCCAATGTGCACAGTGTAACAATCTAAATAAAAAGTCACTTAGACACAGAAGCACAGAGTGGTAGTGTCAGCAGGCTTCAGCAGCTTGTGTGAGTGGAACAGGAACAATGCGCAGCACTAGTGGTTTGAACCTGTGGGTTTAAATGTAGGAAGAAGTGACTGAGATGGAATGACACACAGTTGATGGTACTGCTTAAAGGGAGTGGCTAATAAGTAGGTGACTGAAACTGGGGGGACTATCGATCTGCAAAATGTCACATCAATAGATCCTTATATTGTCTGACAGTTCAGTGATCAATTTAAGTGAATACATATTTAAATGTTTTATTAAATTTCAGTGGTTAAATTTAAGTTCTTTACATTTGCCTGTTTGACTCACAAAAACAAAGATGGGAAAAAATATGGTAGTATGTGTCACAGCTTTCAACTGTGGGAACTCCACTTATCTGTCACGGTGGGTTAGCCTAGATTCCACCAGAGGGCATGCACAAGTGCTGGCTCACACTGACAGTTGGAGTGGTACAGCCACTAGTCAGTGTGAGAGAGAAATGTGTACAAAGTAACACACCTCACACAAAATAATGACGCGCTAGACAAAACGCGTACAAAGGGCAGAGAAAGGACCTTGAGATGGGCCAGGAAGCAGCACAGGAGACAGACTCGAATAAGCAAAGGTAAAAAGAGAAAGAGCAAGAGAGAGGAAGGTGGCAAGACACCTTGTAACGTGCACACGATCAGAGAGAGTAGTGAAGGGCTGAAAGCGCATGACACACCTGCGCATCCTTTTCTTATGTATTTATTAAAACAGCAATATAGCGATGGATCGCGCTGTCCCATTTTTTACCACAGTCCAAACACATGCCGTCAGGTGACGTACACCAACACTTTCTGATATCAATCACAACAAGCCGATTTCCCTCTCCATTAATTACAATGGAATATGACTTCCATACATCAGACTTTCCTGTAGTTGGCTTAATTGTGGTGTATTCGCCTGTTTTAATTGAATTTTCCACAGCTGAAACTGGTTGACCGTCTACAGCAGGGGTCGGCAACCTATGGCACGCGTGCCACCATTGGCACGAGGCATAATCACTGGCACGCGACATGCTGGACCAGCATCAGCAAAAATATATATAATTTAATTTAAATTATTATATTAATGGATTATAATTTAAAGTAAAAAGTATTCCCCCCCCCAGGTGACAGGTGTGAAGGATCAATGCTGACTGCGCCTAGTTCTGACTCGGGAGCGAAGGGGTGGCACCCGAGTCAGCCCTGGCAGAGGACCCATCTAGGCCTCCACAGACCCCTCAGGCATAATCCTGAAGTTTGCAGATGATCATTGGTCTCATCCGGGACAGCGATGAGTCTGCTTACAGACGGGCTGTTGAGCATGTGATCCTCTGGAGCAAATACAACAACCTAGAGATGAACACAGCAAAAACAGTGGAGATGAGAGTGGACTTCAGGGGAAACCCCCCAACCCTTCCAGCACCCACCATCCTGGACAGTACTGTGATGACCGTGAACGCCTACAAGTTCCTTGACACAACAATCTCCAAGGACCTGAAATGGGACTACAACATCAGCACCATCATCAAGAACGCTCAGCAGAAACTGTACTTCCTGCATCAGCTGAGGAAGTTCAACCTGCCCCAGGAGCTGATGGTGCAGTTCTACACCGCCACCATTGAGTCTGTCCTCACTGCATCCATCACAGTGTGGGGCAGCTCAGCTACCAAACACGACACCCACCGACTGCAGCGCATCATCAGGTCTGCAGAGAAGACCATCGGTGTGACACTACCCACCCTGCCAGATCTACACACCTCCAGAACCAGGAAACGTGCAGAGAACATTGTGTCTGATGCTTCACACCCTGGACACCACCTGTTCCAGCGTCTTCCCTCAGGACGGTGTTTTAGACAACTGAAGACTAAGACCACCAGACTAAAGAGAAGCTTCTTCCCACTTGCCATCACTCTCGAACAGCTGAACACTACAACACAACATACAGGATACAGCCGGTCACATACACATAAGACTGTTACTTACAATCGATATCCAGCCCGTCCCGCTCACCCTGTTCACCTCCTGTACTGCACTTTATTATCTGGTGATGGTGCCTAAGAACACTCTGTACTTATTGTCCCTGCCAGTAATTATCCTGTTCCCATATTTATATGCCGTATCTAATTCAGTCGGCACCTCAGTGCCTGTTTACTGCTGTACTCAGCACTTTACTGTATATATACACAACTCTGTACACTGTGTACAATGTATGTGTATGTAAAAAAAATTTATGTTTTGTGTGTGTGTTTCATGTGTGAGTGAATGTTTTTACTTCGGTAATGTTATTGTTAGTTTTTGTACACTGGGAGCTATTGTAACCAAACACAAATTCCTTGTATGTGTGAGCATACTTGGCTAATAAAGCCAGATTCTGATTCTGATTCTAGTCGCCTTGTTAGTTTATGTTTCTCTCCCTGTTGCCCTTTTCTCTGCTCTGCGTAACTTACTTGTTTATGATTTGTATTGATGTTAGTTTCCCTTTCGTTTAGGGTTATCATTGTTTATGTTCTCTTGTCTGTTTAGTTATTCGTTCGTAGCTTGGTATTGTTGTTTGTGCCCGTCTACCTCTTTAGTCGTTTCTCCTTTTGTGGTTATGCTTCTCCCCTTTACATTTACGTGGCTTGTGTCGTAATGTTCTCATGTATATTGCCTTTTCCTAGTTGTCTTGTAGCCCCGTTCCATAGTACTAGCCCTTCGTTGTATAGTGTTGTCCCTATCTGTGTTCTGTGTCTCAGTCTCGTGTTTCGTTATCTTCTTTTTAATAAATACTCATTTCCTTGCGTTTGTGTCACCCCTGCCTCTGACAAACGTTACAATAGCCTGCCCTGTTTTAGGGTTCAATCCACTGGCACACCATGTACATTTTCAGGTGAACCCAAAACTGCTTTAGTTCTGTACAATATACTGTATATTATTATTGTTAATATTGTCCTGTTTTAGTAATCGTTTTTTATCATCTACAGCTTTTGTTACACCTAAATTTCCCCTCTGTGGGACATATTCTATTCTATTTCTATTCTAATATTATGAGACCATTTACTACTACAGTAGATTTTACCAATGAAATAAGCTCCTCACGACCAATTGAGGAAAATAACTCCAAAAGAGCATCAGAGCTGACCAGACAGCTGTCAGAGTGCTGGCTGACAGGGTCTGAGATAGCATGACAAAAAAATCTTATCATTAAAGAACTTCATAAAACTACTACTAGGGATTCAATCTGGGCACGATTCCTAGTTAGACAAGATACAGTTTTAAATAGGAGTGGATTGTTTTTATGTTTCCCTATTAAAGCCGATAAGTATAAGGATTTTGCCGTACGGAGGACATGCTTATATTCAAAAAGGCCATTTTTACACGATAATCTATAAACTTCTAACTTAAAATTTCGCTATTTACACTCCAGGATTCTCATGGCTCATTTGAGACCAAACGTGTGCTCCTTGTACCAAGGCGCCATTCTTCTCTCGCTTAGCCTACTCTCTTAGATCGAAATGCTTGGTAAAACGCTCTCGATGTGTTTGGTAATACACTATAGCCCTATTTGAGCTATAGGTGGATCACTGTTTGTCAGATCCGGTAGTATCAATGAACGTAGCTTTGGTAATAGATGTAATCGTTTGTTTAATTTGGTAGCAGGGCGGCCGATGAATGACAGTATTTAAACACAGCTCGTATGTTATGAGGCTGTGGTCAGAAACCCACTCACTTTGAGGAAGTACTGCTAAACTGATTGTCAATACCAAACAATAAGGCCAATTCTAAAGTTTGACTACAATAATCCGTAGGACCCACCACATTCTGAGTAATACCCATTGAATCAAGAATTTGCTTGAAAGTTTATTCTAAAATATTCATGTACATTTTCAAACTATAACCACCTCATCAGCTGATGGCACTAATCGAGACAGGAAGTCCAAAGACTCTGGCAAGTAGTAATTAATGGTAAATAGTAATTAACAACTTACTGTGTGGCTTTCTTAGTTGAGGATAAATTTGATACAGTAAGAATGAGATTTTCAAAAGAATTAAATTTGAAGCCCAAAATTTGAGAGACACCTATATTGGAGTCATAGGCTATAGTGTGGCAACACCACCTCCTCGACCATTTTGACATGGGTTGTGAACATAACTACAGCCAGAGGGAGATGCTTCATTTAGGACCAATCGTCCTCTGGTCAAGTCCAGATTTCAGTCAAGCAAAGCATGTGTAGCTTATGGTCAGTAATCATTTCATTAACAAGTAATGCTTTAGCTGACAGGGATCTTATATTTCTCGGTCCTAATTTCAGATTTAAATGATTGTCAGATCTCCACAAGGTCTTTGTTTATTGGTGGTTTGAGCCTAATACGGCCTATTTGTAACCTGATACAACTAAGAAATACCTCTCCATGCCTAAACATGTCATGTTTATTACATTTACACCAGTAAACACCAGTCACTTACTGTCTGTGAGGACCTGCAATTCCCCTCCTCACCACCAGATGTCCACCTATCCGGATTTATAGGATTGCCATGGTTTCTCTCAGCTGTTCCTAATCCATCTATTTACTAGTGTATATATACCCTTCCTGGTCCACCAAGTCCTTGCGAAGTATTGCCATTCCTTTGTGTCTGACTACGGAGCGTTATACTCTAGTCTGTATTCCTGGTGTTCAATTCTCTGCCTGTGTTTTGATCCTTGCCCTTTTTAGTATCTTTGCTGTTCTGGAAGTTCTAGGAATTTTGACCTTAGTCTGGTTGTCTACGCTGCTCTTGCTATCTCTCTTTACCACAATTAAATTATGTGCATATGGATCCATCTCTGTCTCATGATTCTGGAACATTACACTGTCATGGTGTGGATGTACAAAATGAAGTGAAATGTTTTTGTTTGGTTACTCTGTCAATATAGCGTGGCGCCAATAGGCTATAGGGTGACACATCCTTATTTCCATAAAGGATTTTTTTTTAACATCCTGTGTCTCCTGTGTGGGTCTGCACTGGAGAGTGGCCACTGCATGGACACAAAGTCGTCTCTTCTGGAAGAGAAAGAGAGAATTTAAATATCTTTATGTAAAAAATACATGTAAATGAGAATCATTGTATAAGATTTTTTAATGTAAACCTGTACAATTGTTAACCCTTTGGTGTCTACAGTTATTCTATCATTATTCTATCATTGTAATTCAGAACGTTAATACTACGTTAATACGTTTTAGCACGTTTGCCTCTCAGCACTGGGGTCTTGGGTTCAAGTCCCTATCTGAGTGAAGTTTCCATGTTCTCCCCGTGTCTGCGTGGGTTTCCTCCGGGATCTCCGGTTTCCTCCCACAGTCCAAAAACATGGAGGTTAGGTAAATTGGCAGTCCCAGACAAATTCTCCCTGAGTGTGTGTCTGTGTCTCTCTCTGTTCAATAAAAACAAGTTGTTGTCTGAGTGTGTGTGCTTGTGTGCCCAGTGGTGGATGGTGCTCTGCCATAGGGTCTGTCCTCTCTCTCCCCTTCCTGCACCCCATTCAGTCCTCCAGGGGGCTGTGGATCCCGGTAGAGAGTACGCTGTGCGCAATTGGCTGCCGCTTCTCGCTGGTGTGTGATTGGTTGTCTGTAACGTAGCTGTGTTAACAATTGTAAAGCGCCTTGGGTATCTAGATAAGGTGCAATATAAATTGAAACATTCATTCATTAAAACACACAGCCTTGTGAAACTAGTCTAAATGTTAAATTAATATATGTAGTTATGACCAGAGTCAAAAGGATAAGTAGATGTAGGCACATTAAAACTGTTCCAACTACACTATTCCAAATACTACCACTGAAAAGGTAAAAAAAAAAAAAAAAAAAAAAAAACATTAACACACACAACCGGTAGGCTGAACGTATAGCAAGTCCCATTTCTGTGTATACAATACTTTATTTCGCAGGTGCGTAAGACCGTTACAAACGCCTAAAAGCTCAGTTATACTTTCGCGTCTGACAGTAGCGCTCGACTCCGCACACTTTGCATGAACCTGTGAGAGCGGCAGGAGCGTTTATACTTGCCGCGTCACACACGAAATAATTCGCTTTGTGTTAGAAATTCTGAAACCCTTAAATGGTGAACACAATAAAAGTCAGAAGCAGTTGGGTTAGATAATAAAGTACAATGATTTATTTTAACATAACATGGATTCACCCTTGAGATCTCAGTTACAAACACACCAGGTGTCTGTCGCAGAGAGCTAATTCCCCATTCCGAACTATCATCTTTTATACTCTTAATCATCAACACACACGGTGTCCACGAGGTGAACACGAGGTGATCAACCAAATGTGATTGGACAATGCATGAAATAATTAACACTGATTTGACAGATGCATATGACACATGCCCCCTCCATGCTCAGCATCCTCGTGATGTCATGACAGACATCGCCGTGTCGCCGTAGTCCTTTCCAAGTAGAGATTAGGCATCTCCAACAAGGTCAGTTTAGGAACACCAGAGGAACATCAGATTAGGCCTCAGCCGAGGCCATCCAGAGAGCACACACACACACACACACACACACACACACACACACACACACATCTGAGGCCTACTGAAGTCACGAGAATGGCTTCAGTGCCATGATTAACACATGTATATGTAAAAAGATCTCTAACACCTATATCTAATGTGTTTAATGTATACTAAGAAAGCCTGACATAAATGGAAATCATCAAATTTCCATCACAGCTTTTTATCACATTAAAAGAGATGGTACTGTGTTTGGTAATAGAAGAAGAAGTGTATTGCATAAGCCAGACAAGCAGGTGTTGTGTCTGACTGCAGTGGATGGGAGGAAAACTCTGTGCAGAGTCAACCCATGGAAAACTGCAGGACCAGACATGAGGAACATCAAGAGCAAGCTGCTCCCTTCACTAGACCCCCTGCAATTTGCATATCGTCCTAACTGCTCCACGGATGATGCCATCACCACCACCCTTCATCTCTCCCTCACTCACCTGGAGAGGAAGGACACCTACGCCAGAATGCTGTTCATAGACATCAGTTCCGCATTCAACACCATTGTCCTACAAAACCTCATCGGGAAACTAAGCCTGCTGCGCTTAAACACACCTCTCTGCAACTGGATCTTGGACTTCCTGACTGGGAGGCCCCAGTCTGTCCGGATCCGGAACAGCACCTCCAGCACCATTACACTGAACACCGGCGCCCCCCCGGGCAGTGTTCTTAGTCCTCTGCTGTTCACCTTGCTGTCTCATGACTGTGTGGCAAAACACAGTTCAAATCATATCATTAAGTTCACTGTGTTGGGTCTCATCAGCAAAGGTGACGAGTCAGCATACAGAGAGGAGGTTCAGCGGCAGACAGACTGGTGTAAAGAGAACAACCTTCACCTGAACGTGGACAAGACCAAGTAAATGGTTGTTGTCAGGAGAGCACGTCACACTCACTCTCCGCTCAACATCGATGGGTCCTCTGTGGAGATCGTTAAGAGCACCAAGTTCCTTGGTGTCCACTTAGTGGAGAACCTCACCTGGCCCCTGAACACCAGTTCTACAGCCCAGCAGCATCTCTACTTCTTCCGGAAGCTGAGAAAGGCCCATCTCCCTCCACCCATCCTCACCATCTTCTACAGAGGCACCATAGGGAGCATCCTGAGCAGCTGCATCACTGCCTGGTTTGAGAACTGCAATGTCTCCGACCGCAGGACCCTCCAGCGAATAGTGAGGACAGCTAAGAGGATTATCGGAGTCTCTCTCCCCTCCGTCACGGACATTTACACCACCCGCTGCATCCGCAAAGCGACCAGCATTGTGGATGACCCCACCCACCCCACCCACACACTGTTCTCCCTCCTCCCATCGGGAAGAAGGTACCGCAGCATCCGGTCCAACACGGTCAGACTCTACAACAGCTTCCTCCCACAAGCCATCAGACTCAACACCAGACACTAAACTGATGGACTTGTCCTCCATACATACACACACTCACCCACCCACACACACCCAACCACTTATCCCTGACAATGTGAAGGCATTTGCACTAAACATACTACCTCACTGTGACAGGGGACTTCTTTTGCACATATATTGCGTATTGCACACTGCATAATCTGCACAAATCTAAACCTACCTCTTGCTATTCTATTTGCACAACCCCACCTCCCACTACAGTCTCAGTATGTGATTTATTTATTGTATTCATACCTATTACACTTCTCAAATGCATTCTGTCTAGTGTACTGTACTGTCTGCACTTTGTACTGTGTTGCACGTATGTTCTGTCGGCACTGTGTCTTTGCACCATGGTCCTGGAGGAACGTTGTTTCGTTTCACTGTGTACTCTGTATGTAGTTAAACACAATAACAATAATGACAATAAAACCTCTTGAACTTGACCTTGTTGGCGTATTAATGTATACTTAAAATATATATACTAGTTTGGTTAGGATTTGTTCTTAGTTACCAACTTAGTAACCAAGCTAGCATATATTTTAATGGTTGTTTATTTTCAAAACGCCCAATCTTAACGTCTTCACATTCTCTCATGTTTCTCCTTGGAATTACAAGAGGCTTGTATTTCTAAACGCAATACAATCGATCGATTCAGTCAGATAGCTATTTGTTGTGAAACGGAATACAATCCTGTTTTTGAGGGATACTACCACATATAGTTTCGGAGAACTCTGCAAAGAATGTGACGCGTCCAGTTATTTTAAACGCTTCCGCGGGAGTCGAGCGCTACGGTCAGTCGCGAAAGTAGCTCTAACTGAACCTTAACGGAGAACTTCCTGTGTGCGGAAGATCATCACATCTGCCATAAACACGATTACACCCATTCTGGTTACTCCCCTGGGAGTGCGTGCGGGTATGAAAACACCGTATTGAGCCATCAATCAGAAGCGAGAGATTTTCTTTCGCTGATACTATGAGGCTGATTAGCGTTTCAGCGAATGTGCTCTGAAATGTAGGCTTTTCTATGATTATGCCTACATTTAGTGGTGGTTGTCAGAACACAGGTCGCACTAAGGGTTGATTTCTACTGCAACACCCACACGCGCCCACATGCAGTCACCGCCCTGCGACAGACAGAACCAGGCGATGTTCGGCTCATGGGGTAAAAAATATAACGTTTATAATGGACTTTACGAAGTAAAAAAAAAGATTCAGTATGATACAAAAACCGTTCCGTGTCCGTTGGAGGAACAAGGGTACCTATTTTGACTTTATGTTAATTATACTAAAAACAAGTTTGTTTTTTTTAAATAAAGCAGACGTAGGGAAATAAGACCGTAAATACATAAGTCCGTAAATAAGTTGCTAACAAAATCACTGAAATAGTGCATAAAGACAGACGTGACTGACGGTAAGCTTTAAAAAATTTAAGCAGCACTCGAGTCATTTGTTACTAGGCAGAACACTAAATCGAAGGTGGACGTTTATTAATAATCGGAAAATCATGTACAGTATTTGTATTTTTCTAGGTCATGCAAGTATGATTTAATTGCCCAATTAAATAGTAATTATGGTTCTAAAACCAACCCAAATGTAAAAAAAAGATTGTGTGTTAAATAGGCCTAAATTGCATATCTGGAGTGTAGTGAAAACTGGTGGTGCAGATGCTGGAGTGGGGATAGGGATAAAGTACTTGGAGAATGGGCGTGGATGGAGGTAACATGAATATGGATTGCGTGTGGAAGCACACAGGAATGGCGTGGGGTGGTGCTAGATAATGTGAGTGTGGGTTGTAGAGAACATGGAGGCATGTGTGATAGGATGGTGCTAGGGATGCTGGGAAAGTTTGGTGTGCTGGGGGAGTTTCCCTCTTGAGGGGCTTTCCATACTTCCATGTCCAAAATAGTTTTACTTTCACTTTGATTAAGACCTTTTCTTAATAAAAAAAAAAACACACAGACAACCTCATCCATTACATTCACATATACAAATGTCAAAAATGTCTGTTGAAGCCATACACTAATGAGGAATTAATGTGTTTGTTTTTATTTTGTTGTCTGTTAACAGGTTTATTATGATGTTACCATTGAGTCATCTTACCATTGAGTGGTGATATAAGGCGACACATTGACCTTTTCCCCTTACTGTTGTAAAAAGGGAAACTGCTAGCTAGTGTCAGTCATATTGACAATCTGGATAAGGAAGAACAGTGGGCCACCTACCTAACTTCCTACTTACTTACCTTCACTGTAGTTAATGGTTATGAAGAATCAGGATCAGGGATGGATGCACTACACTGCTCTGGAAATTCCAGCTGTAAATAGACAATGGGAATTTCCAGGAAAATTGAAAAGAAAGAGAAACAAGACAAAGAACAAAAGGTCAAAATTCCATAATCTTTAACTCACAGTCTCTCCCAAATCATCAGAGGGAAGGGAATTTTCATGAAAATGGAAACGAAAAGCAAACAGGACAAAGAATCACTCAGAAGAAAAGTACATTATAGTGTCACTGAGCAAAATGAATTGAAGAAATTAGTGTATTTCAGAAAGGAAAAAAAGCCAAATTTCATGCTAAGGTTGCCAGTGGTTGTATGAGTAAACAAACTACACACATAGTCAATCGAAAAGTTGTTGGAGACCTTTAAACAATGCACATTCAAGTGGCTTATTTTTACACACACACACACACACACACACACACACACACACACATCTACCACTCAAAGTGTGTGCGTGTACATGGCAACCATTGATACACATCCACCTGCCCACTCACAAGCTACTACTTATTCAAGCCTAAATTCTAGTTTCACATATCAGTGTTCTCACAGTGTTGATTCATATATAGTTTAAACTTATAGCTTGTTTGGCTGCATGAAATGAAAATGTCACATGACCAGTGTCTTAGAATAATGTCATCAAGATATAAAAGCAAGATAGGATGTGTAAGTGAGAAACATTTAGAAAAATGGCATGTTTTCTTAGAAACATCTTGCAGCTGGCAGACATAGTCTGAAATAGAGTGCATTTTATAGTTTACTAATAAAGGAAATATGTACTGTATGTGTGACAGATATGTGTTTGCTTTGTGATCTTGCATCTTAGCTCCCCTATCTGGACTGCTGAATAGAATCACCGCTGTCCTTCCAAAATTAGGGATTTGGGAATAATTGCTCCTACAAATGTCCTCGCAAATGTCATATACATAACAGGTTCTGGAACAACTGCCAGAGACAGAAGAGAGCATGGGCAAAGGTTTAAATCTAACTGCTTTAGAAAATGAGTTGTACAAAAATTGTAATGTTAACATATGTTAGAAAGAAGCAGTGATAAAGTCAATTGCTATGAAAGTCAATTGCTACGGAAAGTGGTAGCTTCCTGACATGTAGATCCTGGGTGACTGTGTATAACCAGATCACAAAGAAGCAAATAGTCATAGACAAAGGATTTGTTTTCCTCCCACCAGTAGCATCAGAGATATGCAGTAAAGGTCTGTCCATCCTGGGATGATGAACCTATCTCTAAATGATTGGGGGACATTCCATCCACTTGGCATCATTCTGTCCACGTCTGAGAAAGTGCAAATGTCTATGGTGCAATCAGTAACAGTGTAGACAAAACTGTCAAGAGTTGCTTTAACAGCTGTCCCTATATCCTGACAGCCTCCCAAGGGCTACTGGAACTTACAATAATCTTCTGTCTGTTGCGTGAAACATAAGAACCACTCTCGGTTGTAAAATCAATATGAATTCAAAAACAATAGGTAGAACTACAAAGTTTGTCATCCCAAAGCAAGATTCAATAACAGGAAGGGGTATAAATAGTGAATAAGCCAGACCAGAAGGGAAGGGAAAAACCTGAAAATAAACCTTTTTTTTTATTTTTTATCCTCAGTCATTTTATTTTCTTGGAAAACTACCTGGCAAGGTAGCTAATCTGCATTACTTATACAGTTGTCTGTAGTAAGCTAGCAAAGTGACATGACGTGAACTACTAAGTGCGGCAGACACGTTATACTTGCGGTTGGACTCACGCAAGTGTTTATTTAAAAGACACAACAGGCATGTGTCGTCTCATCGCAGTGGAATGTCAATTTTCAAAGTTGTGATAGATGTTGTGCTTTCCCGCCGCTAGCTCCCTGAGGGCTGTCCTGCTTCTGAGTTGATGACTGTAAGGAAGCAGATTTTGCACGCCTGCAGGCGGTTCGTGTGTACCTTTGTACCTTGTACCATTAGTGTGACTTGTGAGCAGTGGTTCCTTTCAGCTCAAAGCTGCAGTCCTATCCTGCATGGAGGCTAATGCTCTCCACAAGATTAACCAAACTTTACAAGGTTTGTTTACAAGGCCTGTAAAAAAATTCTAAGGCTCATCTCACATTTTGACAACAGCAGCTCTAACATTCGCATCCAACTCCACACACACCCACACACATACACCCACACACATACACATTATTTTTGGATACTGGAATGTCGGTGGCTTGCCCATCAGGAATTCTACCCCCCCCCCCCCCCCCGACTACCCAGTTCAGAGTTTTAGGTTAGATGCCCTGTACTCCATACTATCCCACCCATTCTTCTAGTCATCCACATCCAGCATTCGCATTGGCCATGTCCCCAAACTCTGCAGGTTTGGCTAACAAGACAAGCGCAGTACTGTTCACCATGTGAAGCACACTCTGCTCTGCACTGCTCTAGCCAACTTCAACCACCCCAAAACACACACTTTAGTATTAGCATTTTGGCCTGCTCAAGTTGCTCGTATGCCATATCTGGCCCTCCCCCGTGTATGTGTGCTATGTGGAGTGGCATGGGGTTAGTAAGACTTTGCACAAGAATAATCAGTTCTGCCTCTGTTTTTTCCCTGTTTCCCCCATCTCTGGACATGTCGCATGTCCAGGTGTTGTTGTTGGGGCAGTCGTCCAGTCTGGGTGGTACGGCGGTGGAGGCTGTGCATGATAGGGGAGTGTCCAGTCTTGGCTTGTAGCCTGTGCTGTAGCCTGCGCAGTCTGCTCCGCTGTGCGCTGTCTCTGGGCTGGCTCACTGTGTCGAAGTTTCAGGAAGCAGTAGTATTGGGGTCTCCATGATGCCGTTGGTCTAACTTCCACCGGATCCGGCGGTGTCGAGGCTCGAGAAGTGCTGGTGGTAGCGGTTGGAAGGAGCCTGGGTCACTGCAGTCGCTGCAGTCAGGGGGGGTCGTTGACTCTGTCGGTGCCATATATAAGCATAAATATAAGCATTCCCTCCATACGGCAAAATCCTCATACTTATTGGCTTTAATAGAAAAACACAAAAACAATCATGAACAAATCAAATTGCTAATCCCACTAGAGTGCAGCAGTAACAATTTTATTAAATTCTTTAATAATATGATTAATAAAATTATGGGAAATATTAGTCATACTATCTCAGAACCTGTCAACCTGCCAATGCATCCTGACAGCTGTCTGGTCAGCTCTGAGGCTCTATTGGAGTTCTTTTCCCCAATTGGTCATAAGGAGCTTATTTCATTGGTAAAATCTGCCAAGCCGTACCAACCCATCTACTGAAAGAATTACTGATTATTATGTAGAACCTTTGCTTACTATAACTAACTATTCTCTGAGCCTGGGCTACATTCCCAGTTCATTTAAACTTGCAGTCATCAAGCCTAATTAAAAAAACCTGGTCTTAATCCCCAGGAACTATAGGCCAATCTCTAATCTGTCATTCATATCCAAAATTTTAGAGAAAGTAGTTTCTTCGCAACTCTCTTCCTTCTTACAGACAGAACATTTCAGTCTGGATTCAGACCCCATCACAGCACTGAAACTGCACTGACTAAAGTACTAAACGATCTCTTAATATCCACTGATAAAGGACATGTTTCTTTTCTTATACTGTTAGACCTCAGTGCTGGTTTTGACACCATTGATCACAACATTCTACTAAATAGGCTGGAGACACTCATTGGCATAAGAGGTCAATCACTCTCCTGGTTCAGGGCCTACCTGACAGATCGTTACCAATTTGTACTAGTAAATAAGAAATGTTCAGAACATACAAAGGTAAAATATGGTGTCCCACAAGGATCTGTACTGGGCCCCATGTTATTCTCGTTGTATATGCTACCGCTGGGCACTATCATTTGTAGGCATGGTATTAGCTTCCATTGCTACACAAATGATACTCAGTTATATATATATCTTCTAATCTGGATTATATCAATACTACTCTCAAAATTAAGAACTGCGTCCAGGACATAAAAAACTGGATGGCATATAATTTTATTTACTAAATTCCGATAAGACTGAGGTGCTGATTCTTGGGCTGCTAGACGCAATTGGGCTGATATACCCCTCACCCTAGATGGCTTTTCAGAAACACCTAAATCTACAGCAAAAAGCTTAGGTGTCACTACTGATTCAGATCTTTCATTTGACACACATATATGCAATGTCACTAAGGCTGCCTTTTTCCATTTACGTAATATTGCCAAGTTAAGACACTTACTTTCGTTAGCTGATGTAGAGAAGCTGGTCCATGCTTTTGTCGCATCAAGCAGTCCCACCAGGATTTCGCGGGCCTTTTTTGTGATTGTTGCGGGCTAAAATGTCGCGGCCAGCCAGTAACGGAAGAGAAAACGTGCCGGACAATGTCGGTGCTGGAGGCCACGGAGAATGGTGAGTGTATTGTGATTTCAGTTTTACTACTAGGCTCGTAAAAGATGTAATATGAACGCATCTATTGTAAACGCAGGAATTTAGAGCTGTGTTTGTAGTTAATGTTACCACCACAGTCACTACTGTACAATAGCTAGCTCTTAGCCTTGCTAGTTGCTAGTTAGCTGTAGCCATAAACAAAGCACGAGCAGCGATGACGTGCTACACATTTTGTGCAGTTACACTATATCGTTGTTGCTTTCACGGGAATGCTTGTGTTTAATATTTGTTATTTTTTACGTTCAAGATTCCCCTTCCACTGACGAGGCGAGCGGAGTTGGCGGGAAATGTTTCCTTCAACCAGGCTTTCCTCGGGGTGCTTGGCGAACTTGTGAACACCATGCGAGACAGACGCCAGTAAAAGCACACAAAATGTTGCTTGTAGTACTATAAATATTTATTTCATATAAAGCTATACGTTATTTTTAGGTAACTTTTTGCACTTTTTTAAACTATAACTATATTATTTACATATGTTGTACTTTAAATATCTATATTTCATAATAAAGTTTGATTTCATTTGATTGTATGACTGATGCTTTTTATGCATGGTGTGTTCAGCCTGTTTGAGTAATACCAAATTATCAATAATTAGAGCAACCACATACAATAATGAAGATAAATATAAATAAGATACAATAATGCTATGTGTTAAGGGGCATCGACCGGTGTTGTGGTCGCATACAAATGATGTCACGACACTACAACCCGCGCGCCAACAGCGACTCCACCCACATTGGGGTGGTTCACCATTGTAATGGAAACACAACGCGACCGTACCGTTCCGTTGCGAATCGACCCGTATCGAACCGTACCGCGCCAAGCAGGACCTAGTGGAAATGCGCCATTTGTGTATGAGAGAATAAAAGTGTGACAATATGAGCACATTCCAAGAAATGATAACAGTTGTTTCTTAGTTTGCAGTTTTGGAAGCTTCACTATGGCCTTCAGTCATTCCTCAGATGTGCATGTGACTGTTGTGAGATAACGTGTCCTAAGAAGCTTACTTTCTCTCTGTAGTATTGCAACTTTGATTTAGATGCCTTGTGGCCTTCCTCTGCTAGATGATTTAACAGTGCCACTATGGCCTGTCTGCAAAGGTCTCTGTTTGGAGCACAAACTAAAAGATCATCCATATATTGGAGTAAAGTTGTTCCCTCTGGAAGTTTTGATGTTTCTAAACTCACACGTAGTGCAGCATTGTAAATGGTGGGTGATTCAGAGTAACCTTGACATAATCTAGTGCAGGGCTAATCAATTAAATCTTTCCGCGGTCCATTTTTGGCAGATAGCTCAGACCTTAGGTCCGGGTTCGCGGTGGTGAACGAAAGTTGTTGACGAGGGGGGGGGGGGTGTCGAACGAAAGTTGTTGAGCGGGGGGGGGGTGGCGAATGAAAGTTATTGAGCGGGGGGGGTTGAACGTAACACTCAAATGGGTGGTGAACGTAACACTCGTCTGAAAATAAATTCTCCGTTTTAAAATATAGTCTCCCGTTAAAATTTTTTTGGCATTTGGGTCCGTATCCAGTTAATCAGGAATGTGATTGGGTCCAGACAGGACGGCGTTCGGGTCCGGATCCGGACCGCGGTCCGCCATTTGGTGATACCTGATCTAGTGAATGTGTATGTTTTTCCTTCAAAGGAAAAGGCAAACCACAATTGGCTATGTGGATGAACTGGAATGCTAAAAAATGCATTGGCAAGACCCATTACACTGAACCAATGGCTGTCTGGGGGAACCTGAGACAGAATGGTGTAAGGATTTGGGACTTCTGGGGCTCTAGGATGTACTTCCGCATTGACAGCCTGCAAATCCTGAACAAACCTCCATTCCTCTCGCCCTGGCTTCTTAACTGGGAAAATTGGTGTTCTTACTAGGGAGTTTTCACATGGCACTATCACGCAAGCCTCTCATAGTGGTTGGAAAACGCGTCTGATGCCTTCCACGGCTTCAGGTTTCAACGGGTATTGGTGTTTGGGTTATTGGTGTTTGGGTCTGTAATCACATTTGGGAACAATGCACATCGGCTCACATCCTTTAATGAGGACCACATCGTTCTTTCCCTTAGCCCACAGAGCTTGGGGAACTTTTTCCAATTCGAATTCTTCCGCTGGGAGGAGGGTCATGCATATGGCCTCTGTTTGTGTTTTGTCATTTTGGTCAAATAATTCCAGTGTGCTAGCTAGTGATATGTGGGGTGTGGCCCACTCAGGAAGGTGGAGATGGACGTCCCCTGTGTTCCAGTTATGGTCGATCTTGTTGAACTGAGGTCTGAGTTTGACCATTAGTAAATGTCTCAGTTATGATTGAGTCGGTCTACAGGACCGAACAAAAACCATGGGTTCTTCTCCTAAGCGCCGCCCTCTGGTCAGATGGTTTGCCCATATGGTTTGCCCATACAAAACTGTACTTCATCACTTCCATCCATATGTGAATTTTGCAACCAGGGAAAAGAACATTCAGGGAAGCTTCCCGCCTTATTACATCAGACCATCTCTCTGTGATGCTAATTCCTGCATACAAGCCCCTGCTGATCAGGAAAAAAAGCTGCTATTGAAAACCATCACACATGGGTGGATGATTAAAAACATCATACAGGCAAAGGAGAAGCTGGATCACCAGAAAGGTACGAGCGAGGCTGAAGTCAAGAAACACCTCCTATAAATCTGGCAATGTGGTGGCACTCAGAGCTAAGGGCCAACCTGAACCATGCCTTAAAATTCACAAAGCGTGCTCACTGCCAGTTAAGGATTTGTTCCAGGATCTCTCTAACACAAGGCAAGGCATTCAGACAATCACGGACTATAAAACTACTCATCCACTCTGCGAAAACAACATCACCTTTCTCAACAAAATTAACACTTATTTTGGAAGGCTTGAGGGTCTGAATACCACTCCTGCGGTGAAATCAACACATTGCCCTGATGAGCAGCTACTCTGCCTAGATACAGGGAATGTCTGGAGAACCCTGAGGATAGTAAATATTAGGAAAGTAGCAGGCCCCGATAACATACCAGGTCAGGTGCATACCAGAGGAATGTGCCGATCATCTGGTGGGGGTTCTCACGGACATATTCAACACCTCACTGAGACAGGCTGCACATTCATGTCCATCTGCCACGATCATACCAGTGCCCAAGAAATTGTGCCCTCAGTAATTACCACCTGGTTGCACTCACCCCCATCATGATGAAGTGTTTCAAGAGGCTGCTAAAGGATCACGTAACCTCTATTCTTCCCCCCATTCAACCCATACCAGTTTGCTTACCGCCCTAACCACACCACAGAGAATGCCATTTCCTCTGCACTTCACCTGAGCTTAGAACACCTGAAACGGAAGAATACACAAGTGCGCATGCTGTTTCTGAACTAAAGTCTAGAAACTCAGCGTTTAATACGATAATCCCGCAACATCTGATAAGCAAGCTGGTCCCCCCAGGCTTCAGCACACACCTGAGTAACTGGCAGCTAGCCTTTCTGACAAACAGGTCTCAGTCAGTGCCGGTGAGAAATAACACCTCCAGTGTCATCCCTCTGAACTCTGGCTCCCATCAGGGCTGTGTCCTGTGCCCGCTGCTGTTTACTGATGACTCACGACTGCTGCACTACAAGGTCCACTACAAACCACACTGTGAAGTTTGCAGACGACACAACAGCAGTGGCCCTAATCCAGCATGACCATGACCTGGACAACAGAGAGGAGGTGAAACATCTGGTTGAGTGGTGCGATACCAACAATCTGGTCCTGAACGTTGCACAAGAGATCATTGTGGACTTCAGGAGGAGAAAGACCAGCCATACACCACAGACACAGCAGTGGAGGTAGTCAGCAAAACCAACTTTCTGGCAGTACAGATTATGGACACTCTGACCTGGCCCACTCACACTGAAGTTCTGGTAAAAAGAGCTCAGCAGCACATACATGTACTCCTCTTGTGCAATATTTATGATTTATTTATTTATCTGTGATGCACATACATTGTAATACTTTGTGTAATGTTTTACGGGCCAGCAAAGTCAATGTGAATGCGCTGCCATGGGGCCAGGGCCATGGGTGCAGAGGTGTAAGACTTGAATGGTCACGCACAAGTTTTCAGCGAAACCATAGGTACGCTAAAAGGGTTTGAAACGTCCCTGACATTAAAACCAGGCCAAAAACCCAAGTTTTGTCAGACACACGTAGTCCCATATGCATTGAGACCGAAAGTGCTCGATTACTTCAGCAGGGAGTGATATCTCCAGTCCAGTTCAGTGAATGGGCAACCCCAATTGTGCCTGTTATAAAGAAGAATGGTGGTGTGAGAATTTGTGGGGATTTCAAGGTTACTGTTAACCCGGTTCTATGCATTGAACATTATCCATTACCCCGCATTGAAGATCTGTTTGCGTCTCTGTCCGGAGGAGATCGTTTCAGCAAACTAGATCTGTCACAGGCATATCTTCAGGTGCCTGTCTGTGAAGATTCACAGAAATATCTCACCATCACTACCCACAAAGGCATGTTTTGTTACAATCGCCTACCTTTTGGGATAACCTCTGCACCCTCAATTTTTCAGAGGATTATGGATCAAGTGTTGCAAGGACTACCCAATGTCCACTGTTTCCTAGATGATATCCTAGTAACAGGCAAGGAAGATGCTCATCATCTGGAAAATTTAAAGGCTGTACTTAGTCGGTTGGAACAGTTTGGGTTGAGAGTGAAAAGAGAGAAGTGCAAGTTTTTCCGCAGTTCACTGGAGTATCTAGGGCACGTAATTGATTCAAAAGGACTCCTCAAGTCACCTGACAAAATCTGTGCTATACTGGACACCCCAGAGCCCACCAACACAAGTCAGTTACGCTCTTTCTTGGGCCTTATCAACTATTATGCACGTTTTGTCCCAAACTTATCGACTTTACTCCACCCATTGAATACTTTGCTGCAGAAAGAGATGAAATGGGAGTGGTTTACTGAGTGTAATAGGGCATTCAACAAAGCAAAAGAACAACTCGCAAGCAAAAGTGTTCTAACACACTATGATCCAGCAATTCCAGACATACAGGCCTGCGATGCTTCGCCCTACGGGGTGGGAGCTGTCATTTCCCATAAGCTACCAAGTGGCGAAGAGAGGCTGATAGCATTCGCTTCAAGAACATTGAACAAAGCAGAGCAGAACTACGCTCAAATAGATCATTGTAATGCTGACGGTTTGTCCCGTCTGCCACTGCCCGTCCTGCATAAGGAAAAACGGGACAATTGACACTTTCCTCATTAATCACCTGGAATGTTTGCCCATATGTTGTGCTGACGTGAGGCGTGAAACCAGATCGGACATCACACTGTCCCAGATCATAGAGATGGTATCCACTGGCCATTTTCCCACTATCAAGGAGTCAGACAGTAGTCTCTCGCCATACATAGTAAGGAGAAATGAACTGAACTTACTGCAAGGCTGCATAACGTGGGGGAATAGGGTGATTGTTCCACCTAAGTTGCATAATAAAGTACTGGAAGAATTGCACTTGGGGCACCTTGGAGTAGTTAAGATGAAGGCATTGGCACGGAACTATGTGTGGTGGCCTGGACTGGCAATGCCAGGTAGAGGTGAAACGATTACACGAGTAATTCGAGTTACTCGATTACAAAATGTGATCGAGTAATTTTCTGTGCCTTGAAGAATCGTTTATTTTAAAACGGTATTTCGCACTGACTAATTTTAATGTAGCGCAACACGCTTACGTCACCCACGCGGCGGAGGTTTTTAGTTGAGAAGCGGGAATATGGAAGCAGCGAGGGAAAAGAGCGACAACGTACGTGAAGAAAAGGGCTATAGGAAAAGACAGAAAATGTCGAAAGTATGGGAGCATTTTAGGTTCGAAAGCAAGAATAATACAGTGACATGTATTCGGTGCAACATAGTCCTTGACTACCACAACAGCACATCTTCAATGCTGCACCATCTTGGCCGAAGATACGCAGAATGGAGCGGTGGAGCCGGGACAATGTAAATTTTATTTACAACAAATTAATGAGATTAACATTAATGTACCTTAATAACATAACGACAGCTCTGTGGAGTGCTGATTTTTAGCAATACTGTCGAATGTGTGGCTAGTTTAGTACAACGGACACAAGTTCTTAATAACTTAATACAGGCATTATGTAACAGCACTGTGGAGTTAAGACGATAAGACGATAAACAATAAATAAATTAAAGATAGCTGAGCTACTTTACCTTAGCAGTTACTTTAGCAGGAAAGATTTTTATACTGATATACTGTAGTTTTGACACAAGAAATTCTAAGTTGAAAGTAATTGAATTTAATTTATTTACTTGTGGTATTTATTTCTATTTGCATATACAATTTGGAAATGTATGTTGTGAATTTAAAAACTATAACTTATCTAAAAAAGGAAACCGATTGGTCAGTCATTATTAAGCGAAATGTCTTGTTTTCTCTTTTGTATTTTTAATTGCTCCTTAACCAAGCAATTCTGTTTTATCCGATTACTCGATTAATCGAATCGATTTTTCAGTAGAGTACTCGATTACTGAAATGCTCAAAAGCTATCAATTACTGAAATGATAGCTGCAGCCCTAATGCCAGGTAATACGTATGTAAGCTTTCTATTTGTTATAATGTACTACTAAGTAGTTAAAAAGATTTATTAGTTCTAAGATATATATATAATTTAATTTAGGTTCTAGTAGTACAAACAAATAATGTTTTGTTTTCATGTAAATAATCTGTTCTGCTTTGTGATTGGTTGAAGGAGTCACATGGTCTGTGTTGAGAGGGAGTGCATGGGAAAAAACAAAAGTAGAGAAGCGGGAGAGCCGGTAGCCTGTAACAAATAAACAGCACTCCATATTTGAAATCCGTCTCCATCCAGTTTTCTTTTCAACCCAAGAGTGATCTATACCACCTTACACGGAACCCAACACTTACATTTGGTGGCAGCGGCCATTTTTTTTTTTAGTGGTTTTTGTGAGTTTTGAATATATATGTCCTTTTTTTACGGCGGACTGTGCATAGCAGAATTTCTCAATTCACACGGATTTTCACTCTTCTGGGGAAACTGGTGAGCCAACGTCTTTTGCTGGAGATAGTTAGGATTTTTTATTCATTTTTTGCTGTTTTTGCTGTCTTTATCACGCCTATTTTTGACTGAACATGTCGGAGGCTGATAGCGCGAGGGAGCAATTACCTGAGGTGGTGGAGAACCAACCACGTGAAGTAAATGGCGCTGCTGGGCAACTGATAGTTCCAGATTGTTTTTCTGGAAGCTTGAGAATTGAACTTCCAGCTACTTATAAAGGAGATGGCACAGAATCTTTCACAAGTTGGTCTCGCCGCTTTGAAGTAGCAGTACAAGCTTTGCATCCTCCCGCTACTGACTTGTCCAGAGTGCTGGCTTCAGTTCTGCCTACTCGCCTAAGTGATGCAGCATTTTTGTATTGGGATAGCTTGTTTCCTTCGGTCCAGCAAAATTACAGCCAGGCTAAAGAAAAACTCAGCAATGTGTTTGGCTCAAAATATACACTGCCGTTCTTTCAGACTCATGTGAATGCTCAACCTCGACTAGTGCTTGAAGCCTTCCCTGATTATGATGTCAGTGCTCAAGAAGGGGAGAAATTTTGGCGCTTTGTGGCTGGCTTAGATCCAAATTTGCAGTCAAAAATTCATAAAATGGGTGTATCCAGCATGGAGGAAGCTGTTGTAATTGCTAGCCGCTGTGAGAGAGCACGTATGGCTCTACAGTTTGATGCTTCCTATCTGTCAAGCCCTGACCAAGTAGTGATGGTTCGATCCAAGTCTTCTGATGACAAACTTAGCAAGCCTATCCAGCAGCTCACACTCACTGTAAGTGATTTGAAAAATGATGTGCAACAACTGCAAGAGAAAAATGCTCAACTTAATCAGCGTTTGGACTCGTGGTCTTTTCAGACTCAGAAGAGCACACCTTCCCGTGCTCGCAGCCCTTCTCCATCTTACCGCCATTCATTGCACTACTTCTCACCTGATCGACGTTATGGTCAAGACCCTGAGCCTTATGATTGTCTTCCTGTATCTACGGAGCACTCCAGACAACATGGTATGAATACACGGGAGACGCGACCAATACTGTTCTCCAGAGCGCCAACTGCGTTTGAAGTATAATTCACATTCTGGAAATGACAGCAGTCCCAAACGCAATTCAAGTCCGAATGCGAGGAGAGACAGAGAAATTAGTCCTGACTTCAGACGCAGCGTTCAATTCCGGTCTCCTGAGAATAATGCACGTTCCCACCCCTCCAAGGGGGGAAACTTCCATTAGCTGCTGTTGAGGGGCAAACATCAGCTACCACATTAGAGCCCCAGCTTTCCACATTTCACTCCAAAATTAATGACAGTATCAGCTAATATTCTTGCTATTATGGAAGGCATTGAAGTGTCTGCCTTGCTTGATACTGGTTCTACAATTTCTATTGTGGGTGAAGATTTCAGAACTTCTCATCCCGCATTAAGACGACGTCCAATGAGAACCTCCTTTGTACTTGCTCGTTCAGTAAATGGACAGTGCTTGGACACCTTGGGCTCCTTAACCCTAAGCATTAGACTGGGGAGAGAATTATTGAAGCATGACTTCCAAGTTGTCAGAGGAGCTCCTTACCCGGTCATACTCGGATGGGATTTTCTTGAAAAACACCATGCTCTTCTTGATATCAACAACAAATCATTACTATTGTGGAACATACGCCTTCCTGCTGTAATGTGTCTGTTCTAGCACCTGCCAAGCTTCCTACTATGAGCAAAACCATCATCACAGCTTGTGTTTCAGGAGCCATGGCTGCTTCTCCTGTACCAACTGACTATGTAGGTGTCCTTATACCTAACCCAACATGTGAGGTTGTTGTGGCCCACACTCTTAGCGAAATCCAGAATGGCATGACTGTTTGTGTGCTAAACACTACGGAGGATGACATCGAACTGCAGCCTGGTCAACATCTGGGTGAGTTCCATTCCACGTCATCCGATGACACTACAGTAGTTGAAGAGACATGTTACATGACCACTCCTTTACACTGTGATGCTATACCACCTGTGCAGATAGATGAAACGAACCTGTCACATTCCCAAGCACAGTCATTAAAGTCTCTGCTCACAAAATACTCGACTGTGTTCAGTATGCACTCAGAAGACAGGGGTCGCACAGGCGTAATCAAACACCACATACGCACTGGCAATGCTACTCCAATTAAGCAGAGAGCCTACAGGGTAACACCAGAGCAGAGAGCTGAAATAGAGAGTCAGGTGAACAAGCTGCTGAAAGCTGACATCATAGAGGA
Organism: Brachyhypopomus gauderio; assembly: GCF_052324685.1. Classification (NCBI taxonomy): domain Eukaryota; kingdom Metazoa; phylum Chordata; class Actinopteri; order Gymnotiformes; family Hypopomidae; genus Brachyhypopomus; species Brachyhypopomus gauderio. Next base: position 21,362,808 of record NC_135218.1, on the reverse strand, counting down.
AAGCTACAGTCCTTGGGCTGCACCAGTTGTCTTGGTTCGCAAGAAGGATGACACCTGGAGATTTTGCCTAGACTACAGGAAGCTTAATGCGGTGACCATTAAAGACTCTCATCCGTTACCAAGGGTTGATGATGCACTCGATGCTTTATCAGGCTCTGCGTGGTTCTCAACCATGGATCTTCAGCATGGTTACTGGCAAGTTGAAGTTGAGGAGCAAGATCGAGAAAAAACCGCATTCACAACTGGTTCTGGGCTATACCATTTCAAGGTTTTACCTATGGGTCTTACTAATGCCCCAGCAACATTCCAGCGTTTAATGGAAATGGTGCTTCATGGTCTCCTCTGGAAAACCTGCTTAGTGTATTTAGATGATGTTAATAATAATAATAATAATAATAATACTTTATTTTTATATAGCGCTTTTCTGAGACCCAAAGACGCTTACAATACATAAGGAAGCAGAAACATATAATACAAAACATACAAAACAGTACAAAGAAAATTATGGAGCAGGGAGATCATAGGCGAGAGAGAAGAGGTGAGTTTTAAGTTTTGATTTAAATGTGGAAAGAGAGGGAGACTGTTTGATCAAAGTTGGAAGGGGGTTCCACAGTCGAGGAGCGAGTCTAGAAAAGGCCCGATCATCAAAGCTACAGAGTCTAGATGATGGTGACTTTAGTAGTCCAACAGTAGAAGATCTAAGAGATCTAGAAGGTCTGTAGGGAAGTAGGAGGTCAGACAGATAAGGAGGAGCCATGTTGTTTAGAGCTTTGTAGGTCAGTAAAAGTATCTTAAATTGAATCCGGTATGTAACGGGGAGCCAGTGAAGATCCTGGAGAACAGGTGTAATGTGATCATGCATACGGGTGAAAGTGAGGAGACGAGCAGCAGAGTTTTGGACCATTTGAAGCCTATGCACAGAGGAAGAACTAATACCAGCCAACAGTGAATTACAATAGTCTATCCTGCTTGAAATGAAAGTATGAATGAGGCGCTCAGCAGCAGACTGAGAGAGGCATCGCCGGATCTTTGCTATATTGCGCAGGTGGAAGAATGAAGTTTTTACAACAGAGTTAATGTGGGCAGTGAAACTAAGGGTAGGATCGAGGAGGACACCCAGATTCCGGACCAGGGTAACAGGTGAAATATGTACACCGTCAATGTTGAGAGAGAATGGAGGAGTTTTACTCAGGATTGACTTGGTGCCAATCAGGATAAGCTCGGTCTTCATGCCGTTTAACATAAGGAAGTTTTGCTTCAACCAGTTTTTGATTTCTAATACACAGTTTTCAATATGAGCAGTGGGTGGATTGTTTACAGAACTGGTAGTGAGATAAATCTGGGTGTCATCTGCGTAACAATGAAAATTTATGTTGAAATGATGAAATATATGACCAAGAGGAAGGATATAAATGATAAAAAGAAGAGGACCCAGGACTGATCCTTGTGGGACCCCTTGTTTAATCATGGAAGTGGAGGAGCTATAGCCGCAGAGTGTGACATACTGTTTTCTGTCTGTCAGGTAGGAGGTGAACCAGTCCAAGGCAGAGCCAGTAATGCCAAGGTCATGTAGACGAGATAAGAGAATGGAGTGGTTGACTGTGTCAAATGCAGAAGACAAGTCCAATAGCAAGAGAATGCTGAGGAAACCAGTATCAGCAGCTACCAACAGATCGTTTACAACCCTAACCAGGGCTGTTTCAGTGCTGTGGAATGGTCGGAACCCAGACTGAAAAGGTTCAAAGAGATTATTGGTTTCTAGATACTCTTGCAATTGGGAGGCCACAGTTCTTTCAAGAGCCTTAGACAGGAAGGGTAGATTAGAGATAGGGCGATAATTGTTGAGGTCTGAAGGGTCAAGACCAGGTTTCTTAAGTATTGGTGTGACAGCAGCTATTTTATAGATAGAAGGGACCTCTCCAAGTAGGAGTGATTGATTAATGAGAATGGTGAGATGGGGAAGCAGTGTGGGTAGACAGGTTTTAGTTAAGTTAGTAGGAAGAGGATCCAGGGGAGAAGTTGTAGTCTTGGAGGACATGATAATATTAGAAATGAAAGAAGAGTCAACACAGTTAAAGGTAGTGAAGGATGGAAAAGGTAGGCTGGAATGAGAAACATGTGCAACAAAGGGAAGATGGGAAGGGGGTTCAGAGGAAACAGAGCTCAGAGATGTGTAGATACTTGTAATTTTGGTTTCAAATGAGCTTAAGAAAGCACTGCAAAGAGTGGGAGAGGGTACAAGGGTGTTGTCCGGGGTTTTAAAGAGCTTTGTAACTGTTGAAAAGAGATGCCGTTGATTTAGACTATGCTGATTATTGATGAGATCAGAGAGGTAGGTTGTTTTAGCAATATGAAGAGCATCTCTATACACCAACAAATGCTGCTTGTAGGCATCAGCATGTACAATAAGCTTTGATTTTTTGTAGCGTCGTTCTAGTTGACGACCAGCCTGCTTCATGGCACGCAGATCTGCAGTGAACCAGGGAGAGGAAGTAGAAAAGGTCACAGTTTTAGTTTTCAGGGGGGCTAGTGTATTAAGAGTTTCAGAAAGAGCAGCATTTAACATTAATGCATGTGTTTCAGGAGATGGGGGAGCTGTAGCAACAGGAAAGATGGAAGAAACAGATTGGTTAAGAAGAAGAGGATCAATAGACTGAGTTTTACGGAAGGAGATACGTTTTTTGATGGAGCGATGGGGAAAGGCCAGTGGAGCAGTAAACAGGATAAGTTTATGGTCCGAAAGTGGAAATAACAGTGAGTGAAGATTGAGGACAGGCAGGGAGTTGGAACAAACTAAGTCAAGGGTGTGACCTTTGTCATGAGTAGGAAAGTTAACATGTTGTTTAAACTGGAAGCCCTCAAGAACAGACAGAAAATCAGAAGCAGTTTTGCAATCTTACGTATTAACATGGATGTTAAAGTCGCCGACCAGCAACAAGCGGTGAGAGACTGTGCAGGCCAAAGTGAGTAGTTCAGACAGTTCAAGAAGGAATGTAGGATTCAGTTTGGGTGGACGATACAGCAAGATCACAGTGACCGAGCCTGGTAATTTAACAGCAACATGTTCAAAAGAAGTAGCAGATGCAATGCTCACTTCAGTAATATTAAAATTGCTATTAAAGATCACAGCTAGACCACCTCCTCTCCCAGAGGAACGAGGGTTACAAATGTATTTAAAGTTTGGGGGGGTGGCCTGATTCAAAGTATAAAAATCACCAGCTTGTTGCCAGGTTTCAGTTATAAAAAGCATGTCAATACAATTTTCCAGTATAAACTCGTGGAGTAGCATTCCCTTGTTAGACAGTGAGCGAACATTTAGTAGTGCCAACACAGCACCGGAGTTAGTAGAAGGGAAAGAGCGCAAGTTGCATAGATTGGCAGAACGAGACACAGTTTGTTGTACTGGGCGAAGGGTAGTCCAGAATGAGCAAATATTACTCCCAGCGGAGTAGTGGACAGTTCTGTTATGATGCCGTCTTGAGCCCCGATGGACATAGCGACGGTGAGATAGTATGCCAGCTTTACTGGCAGACACAGCGGCAGCTTTAGACAAGCGGTAGAAGTTACTGAATCTGCGAAGTTCAGTAGTTGTGTAGGAGAATGACTGTGGATTATAATAAGTCTCTCCCCAATACGGAGTATTAACTGGAAAAGGGGAAACTGGGGCACTTACTGGGGCACTTACTGGGGCACTTACTGGGGCACTTACTGGGGCACTTACTGGGCCACCCCCCCCCCCCCCCCCCTCGCTCGACAACTTACGTTCGCCCGTATCGTAGCAGCCGTGGTGGAGTAGCTGTGCTAGATCACTCGCTGGGCCAATGCGTGTACCGTAGCAGTCGTGGTGGAGTAGCCGCGCTAGATCACTCGCTGGGTCGATGCGCGTATCGTAGCAGCCGTGGTGGAGTAGCCACGCTGGGTCACTCGCTGGGCCGATGCGCGTACCGTAGCAGCCGTGGTGGAGTAGCCGCGCTGGGTCACTCGCTGGGCCGATGCGCGCAGAGGAGAAGCCGTAGATGTTCTGATCTACAGCCGTTCTTTCAGTGACCATCTTTTGCACTTGGAAGAGGTTCTTTCCCAATTTCAAGCTACTGGCCTCAAGCTAAACCCAGCAAAGTGCTGCCTGGCCAAAGGCCATGTCCAATTTCTAGGTCATGTTGTGTCAAAAGATGGCATACAGCCAGACCCACGAAATGTACAATCTGTTGCTGACTGGCCCACACCACACACTCCTACAGAAGTCAGAGCATTTTTGGGGCTTTGCTCCTACTATCGCAAATTTATCAGAAATTTTGCACATAATACTGCTCCGCTCCATGCACTCACTGAAAAGAATGTTCCATTTCAATGGACGTCTCTGTGTCAAGATTCGTTCACTTACCTGAAACATGCCCTGTCTAATCCTCCAGTGGTTGCTTTTCCAGATTTCTCATTGCCTTTCAGTCTTTACACTGATGCTTCTGGTTCTGCCATTGGAGCCGTGTTAGCTCAGAGGCATGGGAGTCATGAGACTGTAGTTGCATATGCTAGCCATGTTCTCACAAAAGCTGAACGGAAATGGTCAACATATGATAGGGAACTCTGGGCTATTGTTTGGGCAGTGAGACATTTCAAGCACTATCTTTACAAACAGCCATTTGTAATCATCACAGACCACAAACCACTTGTAGGTCTTCGAAAAATCCCCATTGACAATGACAGGACTGGCCGTCGTGCACGCTGGTCTTTGGAACTTGACTCTTTTGAGTGGACTGTTCTCTACAGAGAAGGACACTGTAGGTGCTGGCCAAATTTATTTAGTAATCAGTCTCATAAAATTACCTACGAAATGGTGGGAGTTCAGACCGTGTTAAATTTACCCAAATTTTATATAAACTCATTTAACTAAGGTCGCCACTAATTGTGGTCAACTCCCGTAGCCCAAATTGTTTGATTAACAAACTATAAATCTGAAGGTTACAGTTCAAATAATAGTTCTGGCTTCAGGTTGTAACAGAGAAACAACGACTCAAACGACAGCATTTAAACATAAAACATTTATTAATCACAAAGCATAATAGTTAAAAACATCACAAACAAAGGGGGCAACAGGGTAGGCTTGTGTGTGTGTGTGTGTGTGTGTGTGTGTGTGTGCGTGTGTGCGTGTGGACGTGTATTCGAGTGCGCGCGGATGCGCGTGAGTGTGGACGTGCGTGTGGGGGAGGAGATCCTTTAGACAAAGAGAAACTCGATGGCGCGAAAACCAAACCGAGCTCCCACTACAGTCACGAACACAACGCAAATTTACTCTAACTAACTAAGGCACGGTTTCGTCAGTCACTATACAGCCCCAACGAGCGTATAGTGGGACACACGTTTAACAAGTACACGAGGAATTGGATATTAACTATGAAATAAAGGAATCAGTGTGAATAACCGAACAAGTTTAACTGAATTCTGTACCAGAAGGTAAGCTGAACGACTGGTCAGTTCAAGGAGAGGAGTGCCACATGTGGTGAGGTTCAGCTCAAAGAAACATGGTGCAGGCTGGAAGAAAGCCTGTGGGCAGTTGAACTTCTGCCCTCTCAGAACCATGAATCGAATCGGGATGCCGGCCGACCTGGCAGGGAGAATAAAGTAAAACTCGTTCGCCACCTGACATGCTTGGGGAATTGTTCTCCAGTCACAGTTGTATGTCTTAGTCCTGTCACTGACAGGCTTACAGACTGTGACTTGGGTCCATGACCACCTGATCAGAGGAGCCAGCCTATCGAGCAGGTCTTGACCGATGAGCAGCTGTTCCGCGTCAAATTTAGAGGTGTTAACTGGGTCCACGTGCTTCATCTCTGGGAGAGTGAACTCCAACCAAGCTCTCTGGTTGGTTTGGGCATGGTCTTGCTTATAGCAGGTGATGCTAGGCTGACGGGACTCAATGTTGAGACATCTCCCCGTGGCGAGTGAGGCCTGTCTCATGGTGGGGAATGTGACAGTGCAGATAAGGCTGATCTCCGATCCGGTATCCAGTAGCGTGTTGACACTTGGGTGATCTTCTTGGAGGACACTGGTACAGATGCGTTGGGCGCTGCCTTTCCGGACCAGGTCTCCCTGGAACTGCAGGAGTGGAGAGGAAGAAGCGGAAAGACTGGATGAAGTTTGCTCCGCAGCTGGTGGCAGTGCGTTCTCACTTGATGGTTCCCTTCCCCAGCCAATGAGATGGATCCGGCGTAGCGTTGAGGAGGGTTCTCGGCCTAGTCATGCGACTGAGGGGCCTCCATCATCACAAGAGCGTTTCTCACGGTCCTTGGTTGGCCGGTTGGTGTTCATGTCCTTCTCCTGGGACATCTTTGTGATTGCATCCTTGAGAAGCTGAAGCTCCATCCTTAATTCAGCAGTGTCTTGTGACTCTGTCTCTGGACTTCTGCCTCGGTCTCTGTGTTCTTGGCGTCGAGAGGTCCGATCCTGGTTGTCCCATCTGTTCTCTCTAGGTGATCGCTTAGACTCATGGGAGGAGTAGTGGTTGCCACGGCTCTTCTGGGGTGCCCTTGACTGGTGTAGATCACCCCCCTTGGACTGTTTGTGTCCGTCTCTCCAATCACTTGGCTTTTTCTCCAAGTGGGAGCGGTGAGACAGGCTAGCCCAGGGGTCTCCAACACGTCGCTCGCGAGCTACCAGTAGCTCGCCACCCCTTTCCGAGTAGCTCGCCAAAAGGCCAATGAATTACATATAAATTTGTAAACGTAATTGGTCCCATCGAGAAATCTACTTAAATTTATGTCCAATCAAAATTCACAGTTGTCCCTCCCCTTCTAACACTAAATGATTATTCGCCAATTTCACAATCCGACTGGTTGAGAAGTGTTCTAACCCTGCAGATATGTGTGATAACAGCACGGTATTCTCATTCTCTGTATCACTCCGTGGACGCGTTGTCAAGTAACGGCATGTACATATATTCACGATAACACACTCCCTCTCGTGTTCTATTGCTCAATTAGCTGCCAATCAAAAAGTTAGGCTGCCGTCAATATTGAATAAACCAGGGGTCACCCACGTCACGTCATTGTTTTAAAAATAACTCACTATAGCGCCATGCACCAAAGCGCTGCATCGTTTATGGTTTTGCTACTATTATAGATTGTCCACGGTTGCAAGCGTTCTTCCCGCTTAGCAACTGACACTCGCACACGCAACTTTCGCCGCCACCACCACCCCCCACCCCCGGTAGCCCTCCGCAATAACTGGTATCCAAGAAGTAGCTCCCAGTTCCAAAAAGGTTGGAGACCCCTGGGCTAGCCCCATGGTGGACACGATTACCATTTGGTACTTCCGCGCCCTCCAATTCTATGGGTTCGCTTGCGGAGTTCTGCATGGCGAGTACTTGGGGATTCTCTTCTCTCTTATCCCCCGATCGGACAACAGTCTCCCAGGCCATCTGTGCCATCTTCCGGATGTCACGCATGGATGGGTCACCTTGCCGGGAGAGAAGAGTCACGTGGGTGCGCACGCATGGATGCAGGTTGTGCAGGAAGAGTGACTTGAATGCTCTGTCTTCTTCAAGTCCTGGGCCGTTTCTTCCTTGGAAGTAGGCGTGTCTTAGGCGAGTGTAGAAGTCACGGGGATGTTCGTGGCGGCCATGCTTGATTTGGATGGCTGAAATGGTCGCAGACGTCTCATCCGCAAAAGGGGAGTATTCCTCTGCTAGGGCTTCACAGAGCAGGTCAAAGTCGTCACGGGTGTCAGCTGGCTGGGCCTCTATGAATGCGTGGACTGATCTGGAAGTCGTCTTCCAGATTAACTTGACTCTCTCTCTCTGTGGGTGGAGTGAGGCAGGTCGAGAAGGCAATGCCTTATCTCTCTGAGGTAGTCTTCAATGTTGTGGTCGCACTTCTCTGGATCAAAGCGCTCAATGTCTTTGGCGAGGGCGTCCAGCTGCTTCAGGCGTGGGGCATCACTAGGTCTTGGTTCTCGGGCAAAGCTATAGTGATGTGGCTCGTACCTGCCACGCTGAGGAGACTGGAGGATGCGTCTGTCATATCTGTCATGGTGCAGGGGCTCTTCTCTTTCTGGGGAGTAGTCATCAGGTCCGTAGTCTCTGTAGTCCTGGTAGGGAGGTCTGGAGTGTGCAGTTCTCCGCACCTCTAGGAGGCCCTTCCGCTGCTGGTCAGCAAAGCGAACTTGTTCCTGGTGCTGAGCGTCAGAGCGGTAGGAGCAGCAAGTTGACTCTCGTCGTGGGGGTGAGAAGAAAAAGGGGGACATGGAGGAGTAGTGCTGATGCGTAGTTCGGGGTCTCTCAGGCGCGTGGCGGGACGTGAGAACCCTGGAGGGGGTTCGGGGAGCCCGTATTGGGTGGAGCTCTTCAGGCTGTTCCTCCTCTGAGTCATAACTTGAAGTGTGGTGGCGTGGAGCAGTTCTTGGTACTGTTGGCCGTGGCGGATTGAGGCGTAGGCTGGGTTGTCTGGTACCTCGTGAGTCCCAGCGAGATGGTATTGGCTCCAGGGGAGGCACGACATGGCCATCTCTGGGGTTTTGGGAGCGAAGGGACATCCTGCTGACTGCCTTCACTATGGACCTCACCTCCAGGTCGCTCTCACCTCCTGAGCCAGCATCCTCCTGCCTCTGTCGCGCACTGGTCAGGTCATCCACCTCCTCCTGCAGGGCATCTAGCTCCATCCTGGTTTTCTTGTGGAAGAGCAGGAATATTCGACCAATGGCCTCCTGAATGTTGACCTCAGAAGCTTGCTGGATAAAGGCCACCATTTCACCTATTTTCCTTTCACAGTCCTCCCTGGAATATTGCTGGATGCTGTTCTCCTCTTCTTCAGGCAGCCGGATGAGTTGGCTGATCAGGTTGGGAAGGGAGATGTGAGGGGGTTGCTGGGGTTGCTCCCCTGAGTTGCATCGGGATGCTGATGCTGTGCTCATTCTCAGGCCTATGACTATGGCTCAGTTCTCCTAGGGGCAGGCAGGCTATGCACTGTACTCAACGTGTATGAAACCAGCACTAAGCCTTGACTAGGTCAAATGACAACAAGCACGTATTCTAAAGGAGTATGAAGCTAGAAGCAAGCCTTGAATATATCAGATAGGGACAAGCAATGTACTCAAACAGGGTATGACGTTAGCACCAAGCCTTGAATATGCCTCAACTAGAAACCACAAGCAGTATATTAAAGGGGAATATGAAGCTAGCTCCAAGCCTTGACTATATCAAATAGGGCAACAAGCGAGGAGCAGCAACTTCTGCAAACCCAATGTACTGGAGCGGCTAAGGGATCTATTCTAGTTATGGCAATGGGGGACTACAGTTAGCACACGCGCTAGCTACCTCCAATGATGTGTACCAGCATTAAATTCTACTCAACAGGAGCAAGCAACCGAACTTTCAGTTAGGTGAAAAGGCTACTCTGAATTCAATCAAGATCGGTATATCAAAGCATCAATGCTTATTAATAATTCATTTCATTTCAGTTAATTTCAGTTAATTCATTACCAGTCAATGGTTACTGAATAACAACACCCCAGATGCGATCAATAAGAGTCCTAATTAATATGAGTGGACAGTAAAAGTGGTTGCTCATTAATTAGCAATGATCAAATTAGAGTATGGTTAGTTGTTATTCTTAGGGAAAAATGTATTAAGTGATGCATTATGTGTTGAAATTACATCTAGTGTTATCCGATATGGATGAGTGTATATGAAACAAAACCTTTGCCCTTGTATACACCTTTGTTTTTAGATTTTGGCGCCACCTAGTGGTGGGATGGGTGTATATACCTTTAACTATGCGGTTGTTACTGCGCAGTCGTTGTCGCGGTTACAACTGAAGCCAAGCAACTATCCCTCACGCGGTGCACCAATTATGTAGGTGCTGGCCAAATTTATTTAGTAATCAGTCTCATAAAATCACCTACGAAATGGTGGGAGTTCAGACTGTGTTAAATTTACCCAAATTTTATATAAACTCATTTAACTAAGGTCGCCACTAATTGTGGTCAACTCCCGTAGCCCAAATTGTTTGATTAACAAACTATAAATCTGAAGGTTACAGTTCAAATAATAGTTCTGGCTTCAGGTTGTAACAGAGAAACAACGACTCAAACGACAGCATTTAAACATAAAACATTTATTAATCAGTAATAGTGTGGCTAGTGTGTGTGTGTGTGCGTGTGGACGTGTATTCGGATGTGCGCGCATGTGGACGTGCGTATGGGGGAGGAGATCCTTTAGACAAAGAGAAACTCGATGGCGCGAAAACCAAACCGAGCTCCCACTATAGTCACGAACACAACGCAAATTTACTCTAACTAACTAAGGCACGGTTTCGTCAGTCACTATACAGCCCCAACGAGCGTATAGTGGGACACACGTTTAACAAGTACACGAGGAATTAGATATTAACTATGAAATAAAGGAATCAGTGTGAATAACCGAACAAGTTTAAACAGAATACCTATTTAAGCTTTGAACAGAATATCTCTTTAAGCCTTAAACAGAATACGGTTTAACATGAACGTGATTATAAACACCACTGCAAACAAGCATTCACAAAATATCGATCTAAGCACACAGAAAAGAGTAAAACAAGACATTGTTCTAAGTCTGCCCAGATGCACAGTCTTACTTTGAGTTGTTCAGTTCGCGGCCCGCGCAGTAGGCCAGGTAGCCTCTTGAGGAGGACTCCTTCGTGCGCTTTTGAGGAGAAGGTTCCGCTGGATCGCGTTGCTCCGTCCAGGGGAAGCTGCGGTGGCCGTTCGATCGGCGGTCCCTCTGTGGTCCGTTGCGTGGTGTCCCGGGGAAGTTATCGCTGTCGACGTTAAGATGAACTCGCGGAGGTCCGGCCGTCGCGCGAATGTTCAAACAGTTCTTAATCGTCGTCTAGCTGAAGCGATTGGGTTTTAGCGAACTCCGCAAAAGAAATAAAAGTAGCGAACTAGTTACTCCTTACGTTGCTCGCGTGCTGCACGGGCCCGAGTGCAGAACCAATACTGCTTTGTTCTCGAAGGTGTGCACGCTCTTCGTCTCTAGGTAGCTACTTTGATGCAGCCAGGTAGAGAGACCGAACAAAGGGGGATCCCCCCTTTTAAAGTGGATTCGTCTGATGACGTAGTTCCACATCCGTCCTGACGTGGGCCATGCACCTAGGGGGAGCACCCCCCCCCCTCCTTTGTCTGTGGAGGCATGGTACCTACAACACAAACACAGTAATGCGGATGCTTTATCACGCCGCCCATATGCGGACAGACCCGACGAGTTTATCATCACCAGCAACCAATCAACCAGGCCAAAAGCCCCAGTAAATGTGTCTGACCCTACTCCTAATCCCAGTTCTGGCACTACACAACATCTCAAGCCAGTACTAGTAATCTGAATCCTCCACAGCTGTTCAGTCATGCCTCACAATGTTCCTCGGAGGTCACCTCATCTACTTTTGTACTAGGGCTGAACGATTAATTGCATTTGCGATAATCTCGCGATATTTTAAAACGCGATTCTCTAATCGCACAGGCTGCGATTTAAACTGGTCACGTGACTTGGGAGCGAGCCGAGCCGAGGACGAACGGAGCAAACTCAAGCAGGAGGCAGGGAGGTGGAGAAGTGAAGTTAACACAGCGCACTTTAACTTGTTGCACAATGGCTTCAGGCTCAACAGAAGCTGACACAACTGAAAGTCTAATACCAAAGAGGGGCAGCACATAAGTTGTGTGAAATTACTTTGGCTTTAAAAAAGATGCTGCTCAACGTCAGGTACCTTGCAAAACGTGCCTTGCTACTGTTGCTACGACGCGAGGGAACACTACAAACCTTCTTCAGCATTAAAAAAAACACCACAAAGCCTCGTATGATATTTGTAAGGCTAAATTGCCAACGACCAGTGCTGCGTCTTCAAATACGCCAAAGTGTTTCTCTGCGCTTATACAGCTTTAGTATGCGGTAAGTAGCGAAATACCGTAAAATCACGCATATAGGCGCAATAAGATTTAAAGCACGGATGAATCGCAAAAGCGCTGATAGCTTGATCGCGGTCCAGCAGACAGGGTTCACTGACCAAACCGTTTGAAAGTGTAACTCCTTATGGATGTAATTGGAAGCGGCATGCTGAAATAACTCGGGCAGTAACGGAGTGAAAGACATGATGTCCGTTAATATAGTGAACAAGCCCGGCTTCATGGCTTTGTTAAACACACTGGATATGCGCTACCAAATGCCCTCACGCACATATTTTAGCCAAGTTGCTATACCTGCAGGGTTGCCAACTCTCACGCATTGAGCGTTTTAGACTGAAAAGTTACTAGTTTGCTCTGGCACCAACCACAGGCGATCGATCGATCACGATATAATAATAATACTTAAATTTAGTCCATTTTCAACCCCCCACCCCCCCCGCTCAACAAATTACGTTCCCCACCCGCTCCAGGTTCAAGTCTCACTCCAAGCGATCTTGAAAAGTTGGCAACCCTGTATCTGAACTGTATTAAAAAATGCCGAAACAGAGTTTCCTGAAAACAGTGGAAAAAATCGCATTTTAAATCGCAATCGCGATTTATAGATAAAAAATTGCAATTAGATTATTTTCCAAAACCGTTCAGCCCTATTTTGTACTTCAGTTTACAGAAGATGACTTGAAAGAGAAACAACAACAGGACCCTTTCCTGTCAGAGGTCATGAGATGGAAAGCTGGAGGTCAGAGGCCACCGTATTGGCGCATGAAAAAATGCACACCTGCGGAGAGAGTATATTAGCAAGAGTATCACAGACTAACTTTTAACAATGGCATTCTCTGTCGTAAAGTGTACAACCCATCCTCCAAATCAGTGTTGCATCAAATTATTTTGCCTTATGTTCTGCAGGAAAGTGTTCTTAGGCTTTTTCATGGAAACCTACTAGCCGGTCATCTTTCGGCAGAAAAAGTTTTGAAACGTGCGCAACAGATTTGCTACTGGCCTTTCATGTCACGCGACATTCGTGATTGGCGCAAGAAGTGTGCTCCATGCGACGCTAGACGCAGTCCTACACCTCATATGAGGGCACCTATGAAAACAATTGTTGCAAATTCACCATTCCAAAAGGTCGCTGTTGACATCCTTGAACTTCCCACCTCAAGCCATGGCAACAGATATGTGCTTGTTGTCCAAGATTATTTCTCTAAATATGTCAATCTCTATGCAATTCCAGATCAGCGCTCTACAACGGTAGCCAAGTGTCTCTTCGAAAGCTACATTCGGGAACATGGCATTCCAGAAATGCTACACACGGATCAAGGTTGTCAGTTTGAGTCTGACCTCATCAGTCACCTGTGTAAAATGCTTGGTGTTAAGAAAACTCGTACAAGCCCATATCATCCCCAATGTGATGGTATGGTCGAAATGTTTCAACAGAACTCTCATTGACCAGCTGGCCAAGTCACTCCTCCAACAACCTGGTGAGTGGGATGATTGTCTTCATCAAGTCGCCTTGGCTTATAATACTTGCCCTCATGCTACCACTGGCTTTAGCCCATTCTTCCTCACTCATGGGCGGGAAGCGAGAATGCCTGCTAACCTGCTGTTACCTAGCACTGTAACATCTGCCTCAACACAAAGACCACCTGCCGATTATGCAGCACAACTGACCCACAAGCTCAAATCAGCCATCGAGTCTGCTGCACAGAACACAGTCTATGCTCAAAGTCAACAAAAATGCCACTATGACAAGCATGTAAAGCACACCCCTTATAACCCAGGTGACCTTGTATGGTTAAATGACCCCACCACAGTTCGACAGAAGCTTGCTCCACACTGGAAAGGTCCGTTTGAAATACTGGAGTGTCTTGGTTCTGAGGATGATAACCCTGGGGTAACCTACAAGGTCTGTAACCTGCTAAACCCAACTGACAAGATTCAGATTGTCCACTACAATCGCCTGAAGCCGTATCTCTCTACTATACCTAGAGTTGGACCTGAAAATGCAGCGCGAGGCTCATCTCCACAATCTCACCTTCCACATTTGTCTGCATTGTCCGGTGCGCTGCCCTTCATGCCTTCAGAATCTACAGGCACCAGAACCTCCAATGTGTCCGCCAACTGCCAGGCATCTTCATAATCCTTACAGACTTGTTCACCTCCAGTTACCAACTCTGAGCCACGAGCCCTTGCTGCTAACTCCCCTGAACCTCTGTTAGGCAGTCAACCTCCTGACTCCCTTCCTGCTCTTGGGGACCACAGTTCAAGCTTTTCAGTGCGCCCTGGTCGACGTCAAGTGAACTTGCCAAGTTACCTGAGGGACTATGTTCTGACATGAGACTGTTGGACACTTCCCGCACATACATACCCATATACTGATCCCGGGACTTTTCTCATTTTATTGTTATTCTTTTTTTTTTTTTCACCTACACTGATATCACCTTATTTGTTAGTGTGAAACGAGGACGTTTCTTAAGTGACACGGGAAAGAAATGTAAGCTTTCTATTTGTTAAAAAGATTTATTAGTTCTAAGATATATATAATTTAATTTAGGTTCTAGTAGTACAAACAAATAATGTTTTGTTTTCATGTAAATAATCTGTTCTGCTTTGTGATTGGTTGAAGGAGTCACATGGTCTGTGTTGAGAGGGAGTGCATGGGAAAAAACTAAAGTAGAGAAGCGGGAGAGCCGGTAACCTGTAACAAATAAACTGCACTCCATATTTGAAATCCGTCTCCATCCAGTTTTCTTTTCAACCCAAGAGTGATACCACCTTACACGGAACCCAACACTTACACGTGTTTCACAAACTGAACACTTTTTTACTGCTCTACAAAGAAAAACGCGAGTTCCACATCCCGCAAAATCATAATGACTAACTCACGCACTTAGCAGCTTCTCCGTCCTAACTCGGCCCTCTCTCTTCAGAAAGTCGTCTCAAATCTTCCTCCTCCTTCAGGAATGATAGACCGCACTCTCCGGCACACGGACGCCGCTATATCGGACGAATCGCGTTGGAAACGTTTCTTATTATGTCTCTTCGAACCAAAAGAAAACCGCCGCCATCAAAGTTTCTCTCTTACCACATTTCGCGCTTCTCGCTCCACTCTCGCGCGCCTCTCCTCCCCCCAAGCTGCTCGCTTTCGCTCATTGGCTGACAGTTCACATACGTGTATGTAATCCATAAGCAGAGGTGAATCAATCAGTCCATTCCTCTTTAGACTGTGCATCCACATATAGAATCCCCTACAGGTGATGTGGAGGATTAACAGTTATAACACCAATACATCCCACTTTGTTTTAGGTATTTTGCACTAAAATGTAAATGTAAATGTGCCATATTTGTCAATTTTGACTTTCACCCCAATCGAAATTTGTCCTCCGCATTTACCCAGTTAGAACACACACACACACACACACACACACACACACACACACACACACACACACACACACACACACACACACACACAATGGAGACAAGAGACAAATAATAATATTCAAAATGCATGATATTTTTGAATAAATTTAAACCATATTTATACAAGCTAGTGTATAAACTGTAAAACGTTATAGACTATGTCCTATTTATTGGTTCAATTTAAATATGAATTCAAATTAGTGTACTTATATGAAGTACACTGAAGTACTGCTGAGATAAAATGTACTTGCAATTATTGCGTTTGTAATATATTTTATTTGTACTTATATTAAGCACACAAAACAGTAATGTACTTGAAATGTATTTGCCGAAATTAAAATACACTGGTAGTACATTAAAGTATACTTAATTTTTACGCGGGTAGGGTTATAATTGTATGTGAACACAGGTTTTATATGAAAGTGAGAGAGCGATAAACAGAAAGACAGAAGAATTGTGCACTAAAATACTCGTCAACGGGTGCATTGTCTGTGTGTGTGTGTGTGTGTGTGTGTGTGTGTGGGGGGGGGGGGGGGGGGGGGGTTATGGTTAAAACCAAATATTTAAATAGCGACGGTCCATGTCCCCCCCCACTTTTATTACAAAATTACGTCCATGCCCTGCACCCAGAGCCGGAGTGGCTAATCGGGAGATTCGGGAGGATTCCCGATGGGCCGGCTCATGTCAATCTCTAGTTTGGGCCGATTGGGAGGGGAAAATAATTTTGGGCCGGATTTGGGTATGAAACTCCCGGGCTGAAAAAGTGTCCCACTCCGGCCCTGCATGCACCGTACTATTCTGTTGAAATCCGTAAAAAAAATCTACCTATAATTTAGCCTATAATGCATGTAGTTTATGTTTCCAAATAAATATACTGGATGTAGGCACGCTTATTTGACTTTGCCCGTTTGGGATTATAAATATAGATGAATATGAGATTTGGAGGAATAATCCAGATGCGACTGGAAATAAAGGCTGGACATTTTAAATGCTGCGCACTATGTGAATTGAGATATTGTATTGAGCGTAACTAATGGTTGACTATCATTTCATGGGTTTCCCAAGGGGTTGGTGGGGGGGGTTTGTGGGCGTTATAGGCGCGCGCTTAAGCGAAGCCTTTATAAAGAAAGCGAAAGTGTTGAACAGTCGACTCGCAGGACAAGTTTGGTTACCATCTCGACTCCGAATTGAAAATATTTATGTAAGTAGTGTAATATACAATTTATGTTTTGAAACCATATGTAGCTATTTATTTTGATGTCGACTTTCATAATTGGCTGCAGTCCGTTCCTTCAGAACGTTAAATCGTGGCTTGCTGCTGTTAACATTGCGAACCTTGCTCCACGTACATATTTTGTTGCAGCGAGCTGACGAGGTGGATGAAAACGAAAATGAATAGCAGTAGTAGAACGCAAACGCCACGTTTGGTAGCAAATGCATTTATCTGCTTAAACAAATATCACAATTGGAAACCACATGTTTAATAAATATTTTATGAACAGTTTATAAATTGTGAATCAGTTCATTTTTCTGTCAGATTCTACAACAATTCTTGAATACTCTATAGCTTGGAAAGGAGAATCTAGCCTTATGTTAAATTTTTTTTAGATATTTTATTATTAATTCTGCTTAAACAATAAGTAATGAGTAAAGCAGCGATTCTAAGCAATAATTGATCAACCTATGTACGTGATTCTTCCTTGTGTGTCTTGTCTGCGTGTGTGTGTGTGTGTGTGTGTGTGTGTGTGTGTGCATATATGTTTATGTTTATACTCCTTTGCATATATATACTGTACATCTACACTGAGGATATCTTCAATATATTGTAGTTCAGTCCAGTCATTTAACCAATTCAGCCAGTCGAATCAACAAACAAGACCTGCTCTTGGTTACTATCACAAAAAGCAATGTAGTGATATATGATACATACTGTATGCTTTATCAGTCCACTTCAGCAGCTTTACCAGACAATGTCTTTTGTGATAATTCTGAAACATTCTGAAATATTGTGATATAACTGAGATTCCCCCTCCTTTGTTTTTTTATTTTTGGGAGGTGTTTCTTTGGCCCTTGGAGCATTTGCAGCTGTTGGCATTTACAGAGTATAAAGAAAAATAAGTGTGAGCTGTATAAGAGGAATGCTGGGTGGAGAAGGTGGGTGGTTTAGGGATATGTGTGTAAAGTTTGTATGCGAGGTTGGGGTTTGACACACAATATTCTCTAAAACTCAGTTAACTAATTAACTTTCATGTGTTCACTTCCCTCTTCTAGAATAACATGGCTTCTGTGATGTCCCTGTGTCTTGTTCTGATTGTGTCATTCATACATTTTGGAAATTCGCTTGACAGTAAGTCTTTAAATGGTCACAGCAACAATTCTGATTGTTGAAAAATCAAGGACAAATTCAGGACATATTTCCTTGATGTAATTCAAAGCACTACTCACTTCATGACTATATTGTTTTGGGTTTTTTATATAGTCTGATTGTGGTGTATCTGAGGTGCTGCATCTTCTCATTCTACAGAGATTCTTGCCATGGAATGCCAATCTGTAGTAGGAGTCATTGGTCAGACCACAAACATCGCTTGTTCTTTCAAGAGTCGTGCAGCATCAGATTTTACCATTGACATAGCGCTGTTGAACAAAACCAATAAAAAAATTTTCACGTTTAGTAATGGCAAAGTAGGAGGAGGAGACCCTCGATTTAACTTTGCAATTCAAAATAAACCATCCTTACTTCTCAGAGACACTTCAATCTCTGATGAAGGCGAGTATTCATACATTGTTTACACAGACAGAGGCGTTGCAGAGATAAAATTCAACATCACTGTCACAGGTAAGTCATACCAGTTTAACTCATTTACATTTTTTTGCCATATTTCTTTCAGAGAAGCGTTTTAAAAGTACTTAAATTCGTGTGTGTTTATGTGCGTATTTTCACTCTAGCCAAGTTTAATCCTCCAGTCATCGATTCATTTCCAAAAGAGGTTAAGGACGGCCAGAAGGTTGACCTGTACTGCAACTCTAGTGGTGGATACCCAGCAGGGTCCATTCACTGGTTTGACCAGAGTGGTTTGACCAACTGGACAGCCAGTTCAACGCTGAAGAGCACAGTGGGTGCGGACAAACTAGTGCATCTCTTCAGCCACCTGTCCATCACCAGTTTTGACACCAACTGGGCACCTTTCAAGTGTCTCATTCTCAATAGCAAGGGCATTGTAGAAGAGGAAAGCCAGTTTACCCTGAAGATCATTGGTAAGTGGTGCTTTCACTTTGCTAGGAGGTTTCTGATGAGCTTATTATGTGACCAATTTGACAATTAGACTATGCAGCTGTATGGGGTTTTAGTTATGATATTTAACTATATATTCACCTTTGGGGAGAAGTCTACAAACTTTCTCAGTGAGTGACATAACTCGTAAGCTGTAGCATGCCTTTCCCACTAGACAACATGCTGCAAATTGAGACTAAACATGCCACTCAAACACACTGATATAACCAAAATACAAATGGTCAGTTATATCCCATTTCTATGTGAACATCCTGCTCTACTCCTATCCGTGTCCTCCAGGGAAAGGCCACCATTGGTCTTGAGCAGGAACACCAGATCCAACAGGAACACTTCCTGCCACTCCTACACAGCTTAATGAATTAACCAAGCTATTCCCAACAGCAGAAAATTACAATCTCATTTAAGATTATCTTAGCACTATGATGTTTTTGGTCAATAAAAGTGAGGTCACTGGCCAGAACAGAGGGAACTTTGAAGCTCTTATGCAATATACAATCAGATCCCTAGCTCATACACCCTCCAATCTGATAAGAACATATCTTAGTTTTTTCCCTCGATACTGAGATATGAGTAAGGCCTAGTCTTTCCTCATTTCAGACCAGCTATTCAGATGACCACAGATCATAAGGGCTAATGTTGGGTGATAACATTGTTTTTTCCAGTGTGGTTGATGTCAAAAATAACATTTGGAAATTATTTGCTAGAACTGTATTTGATTATTTAGTCATTTTGGTTTCTTGAAGGGAACGAACCAGAGACAACTAACAACCAGTCAAGGAACATTGCGGCTGCCGTGGTGGTCATCGGCTCTCTGATTGTGGGACTTCTGCTTGTTCTCATGTTTCGTCGAAGACGAGCTCAACGTGAGTAGCACTCGCTTCCAGTCGAAGGGCATCTGTCACCCAGGAGAGCTTTTCCCAGTCTGCCTCGCACCTACAGACTCCTCACAATTATGTTGTTTGTTAATTGTATGTTAATTTGTTAATTCACTCTGAAATCATCAGTGTAATGGTGACTGGGGAGGCACAGGAGGTACAGGGTTTAGCAAGATGGTTTTTTTGTCCTTCTTAGACAAGCACAAACAAACATTCTGACGATACAGCAAGTAACGGCTCTTAATAACGACTGGGAACATACAAGGTAGGCGCAGGGTTGAGCCACTTGATCTTCGTTGAGGAGGCACAGGGATAGGGAACAGGTGAAAGGAGATATTATTCATTAGATGAGACTGAGGGAGAGGCTCTACGTGTGTGCTCCTGTGTGTCTCAGCTGCTGGGGGACATAGAGAAGAAAGCACCAGTGGTGTTCTGTGCTCAGCCTGACCACAAAAAGAGATGTAAAAAATGAAAGCAAAAAAAAAAAGGAAGCGTGTAAATACACATTAATTAAAGAACACCAATGAGGTTTACACATGCCTTTCTGTCCCTTCAGGAAATGAGAAATTAATATTATAGCATCAGCATGTGTTCAGCTTGTTGTCTCTGCTCATCTCGGACACTCATCTTTGCTGCTGAACCAGATGGTTTGCACTTAACATTGATGTGGATCCGATATTTTACTATAAATAGGTGTATGATAAAGGCTACACATGAAGACTAGGTCTCTGGTGACCACTGTTGAGCTTCTTGTTGAGATTTGAGATTGACTTTAAAATATCATTTTTTGGCTCCAGGGTGTTTTAGAACATCTTCAAATGAACACAACATAACTTACATAACAAATTATTGTGCCAACCCCCAACCATTTTAGTTGTTCTGGTCTCCCAGCAACAAACAACAAATGTGTGGACAGCAAGCCCTGACTAGTTTATTACAAACATCTCTGCCAACATGCCTTTGGAATTTTTCTTCTGTTCTGAAAGTTTCCTGCTTTCTCAAGCAGGTGAAAAAGTAATACAATATGTCTCCTATGATGAATCACTTATTAACCTTCAATGTTGTTTCCATCTTAGACCGTTTGAGTGTGCCCAACGCTGATCCCGAACAAGGTATTTCTTATGGAGTTATCACACTCAAAACTCAAAAAGTAATTTAATCCCATGGTGCCACCAGGTAACACACAGGCAGCTGAAGAATTTTGCTGATAGGATTTATCTTGTCTGATAGTCTAAAACTAAAATAATCTGCTGCTAGCTGATCTCATCTGTCACTTTTTTTAAAAAAGGTATTATATTCTCTAATTTCCTCTGACCTGTAGAGTAGTTATACAATAATATAGTATATGCCTACATATATAGTATAAATATAGTATCAAAATCATAAATTCTAATTAGCATTTTACTAATGAGATACTTTCTAATAGTTTTTCTGTGTATTTTTAACAATTGAATGTATTTGTTATCCCCCTTACAAGTAGGCATGTGTGTGTGGGAGGCTTGTGGTCATCTGGGGGCAAACAGAGCACACCCACGCCCGCCCTCAGCGCTGGCCATACATGGGGGTGACTAATGTAATGACAGCTATTTTCCTTGTTTTATCTAGATTCTGATGATTTATCCATTGAAGCGGCCCAAAGGAGCAACTGAAGGGTTAAGAGGAAATAATAATTTACACTGTGGATTAAACCTGTAATCACATAACAGTAAGATCACTGGGAATATTCTCACATTTTCTGCATTTCACTTCCTCACTATTATATCGACTGCTTTGAATGGTGATGTGGTAAAAGAGCTGTTAACAAAAGCGAAACTAAAACTGGGCTTATGAATATAGAAAGCCCATTTCAGCAGCTGGCAGTGCATACAATGAATGTGATTTAGAGATTTAGGGAAATGTGCCCTCTTCTCACAGCATTTATTATTATGTCCTTGGTAAATGGGCTCTGTTCATGTGATCCAGTATAAACAAAGCAGGATAATGAATACAAAATACAGCTTAGACTTAAGTAACAACACGATGAGAGTCCAGCAGTGTACTTTGTATGTATATCAATGTATTCACAAGGTATTTTTCTCCACCTCCATTTCATGCAACCCTAACATCAAGCAGGAAGCAGGAAGGAAACTTAAGTGAGGAAGAGAAAGTAGTGATAAGGTCGTAATAGGATCCAACATTTTCCTTGAACATATAAGGTTTCTAATAGAGCGCCTGTTCACACCTTGCAATTTAATTGCAACAGGGATGCATTTTGGTGTAAAGCATAAATGGAATTCAGCAACAAACATCATACATATGAAACACATATTAATGCAAGGTGCACACAGACCTCTGTACTGTAGCATGTTAAGTTGGCTTGTTTTGACTTTGTAATTGCAATAGTGAAAACTGTAAATAACAATTTTGGAAATGTTAAAGAATTATGTTTATAATAGTAAGTAATTATATGAATAATAATAAGATGTAGCAGGCTAGGAAGCGCAGCACTATAATCAGAAAAAGACACAAGAAACTACAAAACATGGATGCAAAGAGCTTAGAAGCTCAAGGAATGAGAGTGTTTTCATAATCTGGATGAAGGAAGGAGATTGTGTACATACATGTGTGAAAGTCTTTTATTGAAGCCCATATCTGAGGATGGGGACACCAGGGTAGTGAGAACACAAAAGGCTTATAAAACTGGTTTAAAATGAACACTACAGAAGAATAAATACAATAATTTAATTAAATACTATAAAGCTCTGCAGTTTGGCAGAAGTAAAAAATTTAACTGTGTTTGTATGTTTGGTTTTGGGAACACATCGTCTCAGATTATTCGGATGGAGGACATGGGAAACATACATCGCTGTTGCATATTGTGTGCAGAATAGAAATGGACCATTTGCATTACTACAGCTAATCGAGGAAAACTTTCTCAGGTTGTTGTTATAAATTTGTTAGCTGGGAAGATGGATGGCGACATATTAGAGCCTGCAACTCTGAGTCACTTTATGGTTAACTGCTTTGCTAATGCCTAGAGGAATTCCTGGGATTCCTTAGTGGACATTCGTGTTAGTGACCCCTTACACAAACAGACCGCATTTGACCCTGAGGCAATCAGAATGAACTTATAACTTATTAGCCAAAATTTAATGAAAAATCAAAAAACAAGATCTGCTTGTACAAGCCGATCTTCCAATGAAACAGAGAAACTTGAACACACAAATGATCACACACACAAACAGAGAGAAGGAGAGATCTGCCAAAATGAGTTACCAAGGAAAGCCTTTTTTTCTGTAGCATGCAGAACCTCCTTACACAAATGACCTACTCAAACCTCCTTTCTTGAGGGCTGTTTCCAGTAGATATTAATTTTCTCTTTACCCAGGGGTCAGATGTGATGATACGATGGCCAGTTAGATGAATTAACTGCTGATCCGCATTAATGTTTCAGGGTCATGTATGTTTGTAACAGTGTAATTTCCTAACAATCTCCTTTTTTGTGAATACTACTGTAACCACAATGAGTGTATTAGTAACTTCTAATGTTTTTTGTACTTTGTTGTCTGTAAACACATTTTTTAAATGAAATAAATGCAGAATTAAAAAAAAATTTAAGCACCTGAGTTCT
The DNA here is from genome assembly GCF_052324685.1 of Brachyhypopomus gauderio. NCBI lineage: Eukaryota > Metazoa > Chordata > Actinopteri > Gymnotiformes > Hypopomidae > Brachyhypopomus > Brachyhypopomus gauderio. The sequence continues at coordinate 21,339,689 of NC_135218.1, read as the reverse complement.
TTGTTCAACACTAAGAGACTTTACACACTTTTGGGCTGCTGCTGTTTGTTCTGTTCTGTCTTTATCATGGGAACTAAAGACATGCTGTCAGCACCCTTGCTCATTGCATCTTCTTTATGAACACCTCCGGCGTTACAATTTTAGTTATTTCTTGTTCCTCATTTCAGGTCCTTACTGCTAAAAACTCAGTTAAGGGTTTGCAGAGGCCATGTCTCCATGTTGAGCACTTGAGCAACATGGTGGCTTGGTGATTAGCACATTTGTCTCAGCACTGGGGCCTTGGGTTCAAATCCCTGAGTGGAGTTTCCATTTTCAAAGGCCTAGTAGCGTCTAGTTAATACAACTACAAAGTTGTACTCCCAACCCTGGATGTTAGCTGAGCTTGACACAGCCTTGTTTGATTCCTTGTTTAATGTTCACTCTCATTTTACCCTCAGACAATTCACCAGAATCATGTTTTATGCTCAAATGGAGTGGAGAAGTATGAATTTACAGGCAGCGATTATGTAATGGTGCCTGATGATAAGTGGAGTGTGTGATGTGTCAATGATGTTCTGTCCCTGGATTGTGACATAAATGCTGAGCCAATAGTTTTTTTCGTTGTCAGCTAATCTTAACAGCAGCTGACATGGGTTTTGCAATAATACCACAGCCTAGAGACCCAACAAAGAATCAAACATTTACTGAAACACCTGCCAAGCTTTCAAGTTGGAGCATACTAATTATGTGGAGCAAACCAAGCATGAACGCACCTTACAACTAACCGTGGGAATGTTCAATGCCTAGATAAAGACACAGATGGGACACAGCAAAAACAAAACCACACAAAACCAAAACCTGTTAACTTTCCATGAATAAGAAGAAATAAATCTTGAGTTTTTTACTGTGTTCTTTCATTCAATCACAATTCAGTTCAGGGTTGCAAGGGGTTGTACAGTACCAGGAACAAACCATGCCCCCCCATCACCCCCAGTATATTTACAGATCTCAACACATACCTTTGGAATGTAATGGTCATATTACTGATGTGAATCTGAATGATATTGCCTCAGGCAGCTACTAGAGGTGGAGAGCGCGTGGGAACACAGCTGGGTTACATACACAGCTGGAAAATCCATGCTCCAGGGATATAGAAGTTCCAGCATAGTTCAAAATTTTTTTATGCCATTTTATACTGTTATGGATGAAGAATAAGCAGGCAAAAAGAAAATCAGGAAGACGAGTCTCCCACTGATGTGTTTAATTAACACAATGAAAACGAAACCAAACAAAAGCAGAAACCACAAACAAAAGAAACTGACATGACAATCTCTTCTCTGTTGATTATGTGTGTTTGCTTCAAATTTGTTGTATTGTTTTGGGGAACCTCTGTCAGAATGGCAAACAACAAACAAGCAGCATGCCATGACCAGTCATGGAAACTAGACAGTTTTTAATAGCAGCAATGACATAACTGGCATAATTATGACATTAATTACCCCATTACTAAATACCTGTAAACAACTACCCATCAGTGTAAAATCAATCTACAGTACAGCCAAAATTCCATCCCATTAAGCACATATGTCCCAAATACCTCCTGTGATGGTTGGATGAGGCAGGCGCGACAAAGGAAGGAGTGGTGAAACACGTTTAATGATAAACGAATAGTGAAGTTCAGCGGCGCGCAAGCACTCAATAACGTGACTCACCCAGCCACGAACTTTAGACAAAGACGAGCACGAGACAATGCGCGAACGTAACATTAAATAGGTGAACAACACATTCCCCAGTGATCACGAGACGAGGGCCAGGTGAGACCAACGAACACGTTCACAACCCACACCCTCGGAACTACAAACATGAACATAACCAGACTCCTAACCAATTAGCCCTCAAACCAAAATGATCTCACTGCAGTGCCCCTCTTTCTGTTCAGCTGGGCATGTTTGAGCCAGTATGAATGGCACTGAGACGTCAGCACCGAGGGCACAGATGGCGAGGGGTTTTGTTTCATGTCTTTATTTTCCATTATGGAAGCCCATTCCCGCCACCTAAAATAAAAAAACAGCACATATATATTTTTTTCTCATTATTAAGTAAATTGCTATCTCATTATTTCGAGATACTAAGTCGTTATTTCGAGATACTAAGTCATTATTTTGAGTATATAATATAATCAAAATAATGACTTAGTATCTCGAAATAATGAGATATCAATTTACTTAATGAGAAAAATATATATATGTGCTGTTTTTTTTTTTATTTTAGGTGGCGGGAATGGGCTTCCATATTATTTCCATGAAGACAAACTAATAGAAAAAAAAACGATGCGCATACTTGAATTCAAGAAATGCAGTTTCTCTCCGCACGTCGGGAACGTCTCGTAGGTGCTGTAAGGCGTAGCAATGTGCAGCAGGGAAGATGGGGACCGGCAGGGCTCCGTTAACAAACCCAAAAGTACAGACAGGTGTGCGTGATCTCAAGTGGGTGATCGAGACGGCATGAGGGATTGTGAGTGAGTAGTGAAGCTTTGATTTAGTTTCTGCATTTTTTAAAATTGTCATTTTTAATTCGGTAACGAGTAAATATTTTACTGCTTTTTTTGTAAAAAAAAACAAAAAAACAACAAAAACAAACAAACAAACAAAAGCACCGATAGTAAACTTGAAGGTTCCACTCTTCTTGAAAGGAATGGGCTACAGTCGCAAAACAAAAATATGCACTAGTTTTTACCTTTGAACTTATCACCAAGCATAACTGAAAATTATTTGTGCTTGTTTCACTTGCATATAACTTTCCCATACATCTGCATATTCAACAGAAATTCTTCTACACATACACAATTACGAGTTTCATAACAATATTTTATTGTAATTAGAAATTCATAACACAAATGTCTGTAAAATCATTTACACATAGGGACAGGACAAACAGTAATAAGCCTCATGCCTTTCACAGCAGGTCTGGGCAATGACAGGTTCAACTGTACCTTCTATGAAGTGCTTGCAATACAAACATGGCAAACAGATGAAATCCAGTGCAGGACTCAAATTCTCAAGGAAGAAACCCCTTTATGCTATTACCAATTTATTGAGTATGCAAATCAGGTTTAATCCGTGTGCATACAACTACCCAATATAACAGATCAGAAGGAAGAGAGATAGAAAGGGGAGAAATGCATCGGATTTGCACAAATGCAGTAATACTCTCATAGTGATGGGGAAAAAACATGGAACAAGGTAACACTAGGTGGGATGATGGCCTGTATTTACAAAGTATCTGAATTATCAAGCCAAGTTCAGGACCCTCTTCCATCCCCACTCCCTTTCACACAGGGTCTGGTGAGCTACAAAGGCAAATCTGACCTAGGAACAGTGCTCCAAGATACTTTGTGAACATGGCTGTGGATGTTGGGCAGGAAGAGGAAGTTCTTCAGCCCAGGATGAGAGAGGATTTTCCCCCAGGGGGGTTCCTGCGGCCAGAGGCGACCCCAGAAGCAGACCCCTCGTCTGGGGCAGGAGGGGCCTTCTCTGTCTGCTCCATATTGGTTACCACATCCTCTGTGCTATCTGAATAGGAGGAAATTCCCTGATAAGATTTTCCATTTAAAAGAGCAAAATATTTTAGAGATAAACAGAAGCTCATCAGATTATTTTTATTAAACTTTCATTGCCATATGCAACAGACCATATTAACCTGGCAAGCTATTCAGTACATTTCACTTCATTGTTATTATTATTATTATTATTTTACACTCCCCAAAGACAAATGTCGCTATCGTGTCCTTTAGAGTACATGGACACAGTGCCATTTATGCAAACACTACTCTGACAATACACTGTTGCATTCTTTGTCCATTACTCAGATGGCATGTGTAGACTGGTAACAAAGTTTGGGGATAATGTGAAACCCTTCTTAAGCATATGTATTACAGCACTGCAAGTTTAAAACAAAGAAACTATTATGTCAGTAATAGTTCATGTGATGTTAGTAGCCTACAAAGTCAAAGAGGCACACACTTCTCGCATGTCCCCTAGAGCCTTCCGAGTGAGCTCATATTTCAGCCAAGTGACTGCCTAGAAGATCAGGTCAATGGACAATTGTAGTAAGCTTGGATATTTATTGATTAGTGATTAAACTAAATAATTGTTAGCAGTATCACTATCATGCATATTATAGACATGTGGATTCTGAACCAGCAAACCCTACAAAAAGGTGCCAGATGAGCAGGTTCCATTTTGTTATGTGATGTATCATCAAATGAATGTTCCCAATTCAGATAATTCAACAGATGTTTTTGATATTGCCACATCAACACAACAGGATTTCTTTCAGCATTTGAGAACTCACAAACATTTGTGACAGCAAGACATGTTCATCTCACATAAAAAATAACTAGGATTAACTAGAGAACCAGTAGTGCCCTCTTGAAGTAGTGAAGGGAATATTTTCTGCTAAAAGTGAATAAGTATATGTACAAGAGAATGAGTCCAGGTCTATGTTGCGCTGCACATGCAAAAATAAAACTATTATTCCATGATCAGTGGGTGCACAATTGCTCCCCCTGTCAGGAATTTGGGTGTATTACACAACTATGGGGATGAACTTCGTTATTCTTTTCAAGCAAAAGAAATGTCACCTAACCTGTACAAGGTGACTTCTCGTCTGCTTCATTACAACTTCACTTCACAACACTTCAAAGTGTGTCCTTACTCTAGTATACTAGCCTACTGCAGAATTTCTTCTCCCTATAAACTATTTGTAGACTTTCTACAACTATTTTCTTACATTCATTTCCCTTTCGGTACTTACCAGCACATACTGTGTCGTTGTCACCATTCTGTGAAGAAAAATAAAAACAAAAAGCAAACAGAAAAATAACAGGACAAAACAGCACCAGGTGAGAACAGCATTTCAGGTACAATTAACAATTCCATGTAGTCCTGAAGCTAGGTGTGAGCTTCCTCTCACCACAGATGAAGGCTCGTCTAGCGTGGCAATGCTTTGATTGACAGGTTGAGGAGCACACCTCCTCAGTGGTGCCGAAGATTCCCCACAGAGCACACCTGTGGGTTTCCCACCTGAGACACAAACAACATGGAGAGAATCAGCACTCGGGATCACTCATCATTTAACACCTGCCTCTGTTGCAGACCTTCTCACAACCCTTTATTCATGCTTTCATTCAGTGGCATGACCTTTGGATGGATTTTTTGTACATGGAGCCATGGATTCTGGGAAGGTGTCCCCCCCCCATCAATTCTGGTAGTAGTTTGGGATTAGCTTAAGAGTCATCTGAATCTAACACTGAGGAAACTAACAAGCCCCAACAATGAGGAAACGCAGGTAGCTGTGAAGCAACAGGCTTCTCTCTGCAAGTTAAACAAACACAGCTTCAGCGGGGTTACAGCCTATAGTGCTCCGAATACCACAGGAATCACTGTCTTCACCACATCATTTGTTTCCTTTTTATCTTTAATTTCTTTTAATATTTTATTTTTGTCTTCTTATCTTTGCTTCCTTTTAATGTTCCTTTTTTATTTATTCTGTAAAGCACTTTGAGTTGCATGTATGTATGAAAGGTGCTATACAAATAAAGATGATTATTATTATTATTATTATCTTTTCTTGCTCATCTCTCAGCCCTTGGTATTTCTCAAGCTTGTTGTGTTCCTTGTTCCTGTTTCTACCGCACAGAATTCCTACATGCGTCATTACAATCCTTTTCTTTTGTTTGTCCATCATAACTAAGAGCTTGTAAGCGGGCTATCAGGAAGATGAAAGGGGGGAACTTACATTATCAATAGTTATAGTGGAGAGTATGAGAGGGCAAAACCTTTAGGGAAAGCAAAAAACCAGGGGCAGCTGTAGGCCAGTTTTGGTCCATTAAGTTTTGTTCTCAACTACCCACAATACTGTGCACATCTGTGATGTCAGAGATAAGGGTAAATCACATCACATTGAAACAAAATAAATTTACACAGCACACAAGGTGTCGTGGAAGAATGGTAACGATTACTTGAGAAGGTATAGCAGCTGGTCTGAGGGAAACAGTACTGGTATGATTACTGGTATGATTTGGTACTTTGCAGGAAAAGGAAGTGACACAAGGCCTAATCTAGTCACGAGTGCAGGTAAACAGATGCACATATTCAGGAGTTAAAAAAACAGATAGGTATGTAGGTGAGGATAAAAGAGAGCGGATTAAAACATTTCAGAAAGAGTAGAAGTGCAAGGTGGTGTTATTAAGGAGAGCAGAGGTCTTGAGGCAGCATACTTTAGAAATCTGTTCAAGTTTGTTAAGACCTTTTTAGTAAGAAGAAATATTGGAGTCTGAGAGTTTAAAAGAAGGACTCAGAAGAGCACTTCTATAATGCTTATAATGCGATAGGGTTAAGGTTAGTAGAATAAAGGTACAAGACAGGGAAGGTCATGCAAAGGCAGGCTCTACACCCGGGCCCATGAGCTTCCATATTGCATGTATAAACGTGCACATGATTTGAAGGATTTATGGAAGATGATGTTTTTAGTGTAGAAAGGGATTATGCCGACGGAGTTGCATAAAGCAGAGGGTATTCTTACACTGAAAGAGAAGAATTCTGTATGCAGTGTCGACCTATAGGGCTTCTTAGTGTGGGAGGTAAAATTTTCTTGTGGTTGCACAGATAATGGCTGCACATTTGCATATAATTAAGTTAATTGACATCAGTGCAAAAGACAGATATCAGGTTTTTCAGGTTGTTTGAAATGTAGCAGCATGATCTGGCATCAATTTCAGATGGTGAATTTAGGGGCCTACCTAAGAGTTTAGGGTATTCCTAGACATGGATAATGTATTTATCTTGGCATTAAATAACCTGGTACTGGGTGGGATTATGGGGTTCGTTCATTCTTATTTTGAAGATTGGCAAATTTGCTTTAATACAAGGTTGTATGTTACATCCTGGCAGTTATTGAAAATAGGTATGATGGAGGGTTTAATAATGTAATATTTCACCTTTAGCATTTCTAATATGGGATTGGTAGGTAGAGACAAGTACCCAGGTGCATACATGGATAACATAATAATACTGTCATGTAACCGGTGGTTGCTAGTCTAGTTCTGTCAACCATGAATAGAAAACTTGTTCAGGTATGTTTTCGGGTGTAATAAGAATCGATACCTTCTATATTTAAGACACCAATGCTGGAGCTACCAGAATTTAGAAATGTGGTGAATCACCAGCTGAGTTATGAGAGTTGAATTACATTTTTGTGTGAACTTGCCATTTCCTAACTCTTTGCAAAACCTTTGGTGGCGAGTAGATGAAAATTCTAATTGCAAATGATGTTCAGGGGCTGGGACATTTAAGCATTGTGATGAAGTAAGTAACACGCATCCATCACCAAACCCAAACCTTCACCTGAATTTGGTAAAACCATGTGAAACCCTATTGTGCAATATACATTAACTGTTTAGTTGTGCAGATCATTCGAAGTTCCTGTAATAGAGAAAAGACTGATCAGATAATGCTAGCTGACATACGGTATTCATAATGTTTGTATTATTTGTATGTCTTGTATTTGTCATTATTCTAGTTTCATTTTTTAACAACCTAATGTATGAGATGGAACAGCTACTTTTACTGGACAAGTCTGTAAATAAAATCAAACGAGTTGGTGACAGGAGTCAAACATCTTTCTGGAGCCTCTCAAACTCACATATGACTGCAGAATGAACCTTTACAGGTGCATCTGCACAACACGTGATGATAGGTTCCTACAAACATGTAGCCACATGTCAGGATAGTGCATCACAAAGACACTACACATGGAGGTGTTAAACAGGTGCTTAGAGGTCAACACGTAGAAGGTCTCCACAAGTTTGTACATGTTTGTACAAGGAGCAGCATAGTGGAGAGTGAACACAGGCTATTACAGTTTTTCTCAGTCAATTTGGTTCATTTCTCAGATCAGAATTTAAATTCTCAAAACTGTTCATTCAGTCTCCACATCTCCATGTCACTTGTGCACATAATTGCATTTCTCATTGTGTTTCACATTTTGCAAACATTTTTGTACATTCATGCATGGTCATGGACAATGGCCTGTTGTTTTTTACATTATCATTTGTGTCACGGTGAGGCGGCCCCCTACCGGCCGCCTCTGTCCACAGACCACAACTGTTGTTGTTGTTGTCTGGTGACGTCATGTGCGTCCCTCAGGTGGGCGGAGCCCGTGATCCGTCTCACCTGAGGGTCGTTTGTTTGCCTATATATGTCTTGTCTTTGTACCAGTTGACCGCTGGTCATTATATCCTTAATTTGGAGATAGTGCACGGGTTTTAGGTTTGCACACTTTCTATTAAACCATCATTTTTCCCTGAGACTTGGCGTGATCGCTTCCTTTTCGTTGCTCACCCCCGCCCGTCACAATTTGCTTATGTCATGTTTATCAAAATGTGTCCTAATGATTGTCTGTTGAATTGTATTACTTTATTTCACCTCTATTTCATAGAGAAAACAGGTATGTAATTCAGAAATGTTCACTCTACTATAATGCTGCACATAAATTCTGAAATGTTATTCAATGTTATATTTTGCATTCTTATACCATATAGGATATTAAGAGTAGTTCATTTGACTCATTTGTCCAGTCAAACAGTTGTCTTTTCTGAATTTCAATAAAATTTGTTTTTGTCAACAAATTGCAGTGTGAACAATATAGTCAACAATATTGCTGTACAAATTTGATTCCAGTCCACAATTTCTTGCCGTAGGTCTCCCACATAATCATGTGTAATGTTGTGTTCTGTGTAAGTTTGTATTTTGTGTGTAACGTATTGTTTCATTTGATATACCACAGAATGTGCAGCATTCTTGAAATCAAAAGTTTAGTTTGTTTCCATCACAATATACTTACAGTCTGCACTGACTGTGACTTACAGTTGTACTGACATGGCTAAGTATTTTGACTGCCTTGTTCATAGGCAAATGGTACTAGATATTCTAATGGCACTGACAAATTGATTGACCTAAATATTTGCTTTTGAGGCAAAAACAAAGAATTTTGAGTGAAGTGTGTATTTTTGCAGGTATTTCATTAACTTTTGCTGATGCACTACTGCATCACTACTACTGTTTTGAGAAATGCACTTGTTGTGATGCAAATGAAAAATGTACCAAGTCAACTGAGACTGTAATGTAATGAGAGGTATGATGCAGGAGGATTTGCCCAAATATGTGATCATTTGGGTTAATGTGAGTTTTCACCACTCTAACACCATCAGGCAATGGTTTACCACTCATCATAGACTGCTGATGGAGTTCCTCCCACCCAATTCCCCATTCCTGAACCCTATTGAGGAGTTCTTCTTAGCCTGGAGATGGAAGGTGTACGATCACCAGCCACACGTCCAGATGAACCTGCTGACTCCCTCAGATGCAGCTTATGAGGATATTAGAGCAGATGCCTGCAAAGGCTGGATTAGACACTCCAGAGGATTCTTTCCACGCTGCATTGCAATGGAACATATCGAGTTTGATGTGGATGAAAACTTGTGGCCCAAGAAAGAGGAGCGTCAGCATGAATAGAAAGGATAGCATTACAGTAATTCTTTAAGTTGTTTTGAATATTCAGAGTAAGTTTCTAATTTTGTAGTTTTTTATTTGTTCCATATAGTGCAGGCAAATAGTTGTGTCGTTCCTGAATGTCGATCTGATTTTTTTGTCAACAGATTGCAGTGCTGTCAGAAAAGAATACAGTAAAGAAAAACATTTACTCTACACACTTGATTAAAAACATTTACTCTACACACTTGATTCCAGTCCAATTTCTTGCTGTCCATCTCCCACATACAGTCATGTGTAACTTTTGTATTCTGTAAGTTTGTATAGTGTGTTTGTGTGTACAATAGACCATTTCAATTCATATGCCACAGAATGTGCAGCATTCTTGTCAACAAAAGCTTAGCTAGTTTCCATTAGAATGTACTTACAGTCTACACTGTTGCACTGACAACATGACTAAGTATTTTGACTGCCTTATTCATAGGCGATGGCACACAGACTAGATATTCTGATGGCACTGACAAATTGATTGACCTAAATATTTGCTTTTGAGGCAAAAGCAAAATAATTTTGAGTGAAGTGTGTGCTTTTGCAGGTTTTGAGAATTTTCATGTTTGCACTGTTTTAAGAAATGCTCTTGTGATTGTGATGCCAATGTAAACCATGATGTGAGAAATGTATCAAATCGATTGAGATTAAGTTTAGCAAAGAAGCTACACACACAAACACACACACACACACACACACACACACACACACACACACGTGTAAAGATTGGTCGGGGCGGATTATGGTGTGGGGTTCGTTTTCAGGAGCTGGGCTTGGCCCCTTAGTTCCAGTGAAGGGAGCTCTGAATGCTTCAGCATACAAAAACATTTGGAGAATCGATTCTTGGGGTCACGATTAGATTAAAAAACGATTATTTTCCGATTTAAAAATAATTCTCGATTCAAAACAATTCTCAGGATCTCAGGAGCTACTCCGGTCTGGTGGCATGAAAGCAGAGTACATTTATAAAGATATTATAATTGTAAATGTTTTATTAACATATTGCAATAATGTAAACAATGCTTCGTACAAGAATTAGGCTTAGCTAGCTACCCATTTCTGAGAACATGCCACTTCCAGAAACACAATTACACTTTTTTCCTTAACAAATCACAAAAATTAATTAAAATGTATGTAAGTGCTTCCAAAAATAAAAGTGCTGTTACATTAATAAAATGGGTAGGCTTATGTTAGCTGCCAGAACTTCCACTTCACAGATGAAAAAATATATATATACCGTATTTTCTAAAAGCTGCATATATCTACTGAACTGAATACATTTAACTGAACTGATCAGTTTCTGAACGGTGCCTGTAACATTTCATGTGCGAATACCGACTCTTGTTTATCCGCATAAAGACGCTACAGATTATAATGTCGATTTATATTTCTATGCATAAATAAGAGCTAGACTTTAATTATCCATCACGGCAAATGGCACCACATTATCTATGTCTAAAGCCACACTGGCTCAAGGGTGTCAATTATTTTAAATAAAATACACACTGGCTATTCCGAAGTTCACCTCTGACCACGACTTTGCAGTATTACAGCAATATTATGTCTAAATATCTAGTTAGGATAAAACTAGAGTACTCAATGAACTAAGTTATAGTCACTGTAACTCCCGAATATCATTTGTTGCATCTTTATGCGTATGCAAACGATCAAGCCCATTCTTACCCGGGCCGGGTTGACGGTAAAATCTAAAGTGTTTTCAAATGGTTGCTTTCAAAGACCGCGGAACTGTTTGGACTTCTTTTTCTTCATACTTTAGCGGCGCAACAACAAATACCGTACACTACACAACCCTCTGTAGCCTAGGCTTGCATGCCTGTACATAGTCAAAGCTGTTTCCTTGTTTTGCCTAGCACTACAGTGGCTGAGAAGGCACACCCGCACCCGAAAAAAAAATCGATTTTTTGAAAATGAGAATCGATTCTGAATCGTTCAATGTTAGAAACGCGATTCGAGCTTGGATCGATTTTTTCCTGCACCCCTAGTCAAAATCCCCACAAACACGCTACTAAACCCAACCTTTTTTGCACCACGGACCGGTTACACGTCAGACAATATTTTCACGGACCGGCCTTTAAAGTGTGGGGGGTAAATATGACAAAATAAAATGATACGACATAAAAACAAATATAAAGTGCATACAAATAAAACTCACCATATGCACCGACAGATGTAATTGGGAAGAAAATCCCATTTTATTTTTAAATAAAACATCACTCAGACTCTGATCGTCGATAAAAAAAAAATTTCTGTGTGGCCCGGTACAAATGACCCATGGACCGGTACCAGTCCACGGCCCGGTGGTTGGTGACCGCTGTTGTAGACAACCTTTCCAGAAGAGTTGAAGCTGTTCTAGGTGAAAAGGGTGGAACAATGTCATATTGAACCCTATGGATTAGCAATGGGATGTCACTTGCGAGTCAAGGAAGGTGAGCGAATACTTTTGGCAATAGCCTATAGTGTGCATGTGTGTGTGTGAAGCTCAGAACAGCCCATTCTACTAAGGAAGGTGAGCGAATACTTTTGGCAATAGCCTATAGTGTGCATGTGTGTGTGTGAAGCTCAGAACAGCCCATTCACATCCCTGAGATGTTCGATAGGATTAAGGTCTGGAGACTGAAGACCATGGAAGTAAGAAAAACTTGCTGTCATGTTCCTGGAACCAGTCCATGACTTGGTTGATCACAATGATTAGGCAAGTCCTAATGTCCTAATGTGCAAATGTGCATCCACAGGTATCAGAAACTTGGCAAAGGACCCAGAGTATGCCAAGAAATCATTCTCCACCTCCACCAGCCTGAACTGTGGAACACCTTACAGGAACGGCTCATCATGCTGCATGTCCCAAATTCTGACCTTGCCATCAACATGTGATTCATCTGACCAGGCGATGTTTTTCCACTGCTCAGCAATCTAACTGTGGTGCTCTTTTGACCAATGGAGTCCTTCCTTTCTGTTTCCCTTGGACAGCAATGGTTATAGCTCAGAAGTGCTAAGGACCTATGAGTTGAGCATTCGCATTTGTTGAATGGAGCATCTGGCTATGATTTGTTTGACTGTGCACCAGCTCTTCATCAGAATGATTCTTGACATCCTACTCTGACCCTTTACATTGATGCGTTGTTCATGTCCACAGGACCCCCTTTCACCATATGTTTTCACTCCAGCACACCATTCATGGAATACTCTCAACACATTTGCATGAGACAGTTGCAAGTTTGACAGTTTGTTTAAATACTGACCCTAGTTAAGTCTAGCACTGATGAATATGCCGCATTTGAAATCACGCAGACTGTTTGATAATCCCATTTTATTGTGGATTCACACTGAAACTGATCAATTGAAAACTTGTTCATTTTATGCTGCAGTCCAGGGTCACATGACGTGAATTTCCATACTGGAAAGCTCCAATCGTGAAAGGGAAGGTGTCTCAAATAAAGTGGCCATTGGGTCCATATTCATCATTGTATAATTATGAACTTAAAAGGGCTGGTTTAGGGTCACAGTCTTGTGGGAATGTTGAGGACACTTGCGGCAAAAAAAAGGAAATGGCTTTTAGTGATCAGCCCTATAAATGCTAATCCTCATGGTTTGCAAATGCAATTTTTGTATCTGTAAATCTAGAAATTATCAGAATTTCTGACAGACTTTGAATGGACCTGCCAGTGATGGCACCACCTTTCTGCACAGGTGGAGGCTTGTACTGGCACATACCTTCCTACACCGTTTTAGCACAACGCTTAGACTGATACATACTTTACCGCACAGGTTGGTTCCCAGGACAGCAGGACTGCACACCTGTTTAACGTCATGTTCACCTACCTGGTGGATTGTTCCTTCGATGAGCATGAGGATCTTCAGGCTCTGCAAAGATACTGGAAGCCATTTTGTTCTTGCGGCCTGCAGGCTTCTCCTCATCCGAGCCGAAGCTAATATTTGAGCCCCCACCCGGCGGTTGAAGCACTCTGGAGCAGAGAGGGGCACATGGACATTTAGTGCTGAGGCAATGCTGCTAAGCTAATTATACAGAAACTCATTCACTGAATCAGGCTGGCAGAAACATGGGGAAACCTAAACATGTGCACGGCATGCAGTCCCATGGCTGGCAGTGAGAAGCCAAGGGACCTCTCATCATCATCATCACATGTCTCCAGTATCCCAGCCTGGTGGTGCCACGGTGCAAATTAGTGAACATCAAATACAAGAGACACTGGCTATGACGAACTTGAGAAAAGAGTGCAAAGGTGGGTGATAAAGAATTGATTAAAAACACAAAATCTTTTGACAAAGCCACTTACGTTATAAAATAAAATGCAAGTTAAATAAAATTACATTCTTAACCCGGTAGCAATAACATAATACTCTGTAGTGTTTTGATGTACTTGATATTTGAATAAAAATGCATACATGCAAACAATGTGGCCGTAGTAGGTGAACACACTCAATGTTGGGGTAAACGCAGACGGATCACCTGTGACTGCACCTGTCATCGCGCTGCGCGATCGGCGAGATAAACCGCGATGAACTTTAACCAATCAGACAAATGACTGTACGTAGATAAATATGCAGTTCACCCCTGATTGCACTCCTTTGTGGATATAGACCCGTTATCTTATCCAATAAGGTCGGCCATTAAGACGCCGAGGACAGGCTAATGATGCCTGGTATAACACCAGCTTGCGACAAAGGCGGAACCCCACCCAGTCACACATTTACAAGCACTTGCGATGTAGCGGTATCTAAACACGTCTTGCCAAATGGAGCCACCTTTACTTAGCTACTAGTATTTTACTTCACTACAGAGACACGGAACTACGACGCTTCCAAATACAGAAAGGTAACGTTAGATGGCTGCTGGCGGCTGTATGGATAAGAGTGAAAAAGCAAACGCTGCAGACAGCAGCAGTCGTGCAGTGTGGACAATGGGAAACGCATTAAGCCCAACAATACCACTAACAAACTATTCGGGTAGTGGGCACAGGATTATAAAGGGTAATTTTACAATTTGTTCTGTTTTGTACAAGACTTGCGTTTGCATTTGTTGGGTTGAGTGAAAAGGTCTGCCTTCTGCATTCACCGACACTAGCTCTGCTTCTCCTTAGTATTCTCAAACCAATTCCTCCTGCTCGCACCGTGTGGCTCCAGCTAGCAGCAGCAACAATGAACCGTTTCAGATGCTTCATTGGACCATGCTGCTCGCTTTTGCATTTGGAAATATTTGGCACATTATACGCGAATCATAATTCACAAGGTTCATAACCTATGAACACATCCACCTATTATTAGCCCGTTAGCATTTCGAAGCTACTTATCATGTATTTTTTTTACCTGGAGCTACTCCTAGCATCCGGATCCATGCCTTGGAAAGTGGTGGTGGTCGTCATTTTAAATGGCTAATGTCTCGGATGGAAACGGCACCTCAGCTACTTAATGCAAAGCAGAATGTATTATAAAAAATCGCTACAACTAGCTATCAAGCTTTAGCGTTTCATACTAACGTTTAAGCCCAACGCTGCTCATCAACCTGGTCCTGAGGATGCAGTCTGAGGTTTGAACCGTTCCATCCCCAAGTCTCGAGACCGCTGAGCAGGGCTCTCCCGCGCTCTGATTGGCTGGAGGAAGAGCCTTTCCCGCACTGTGACTGATGGGCAGCGAGATGCGCGCTGATTCACCCCTGCTAACGAAAACGGACATTTACTTCACCTTGTTAATCACCTTATGCGTTCTCCGGAAGTTATTAATAGTTAAATCATATTTTTATTGCAAAAGGTTTGGAAGTATACGCGTTTTGGGACACGAAGTATATGACAGACGCTGTTATCCAAAACGAGACATATGCATCGATACAAGAATCAATGTGTTCACTAAGAATTTAATCAATGATCTTGGTATTGATAGCACCTTTCAGTACTTGCTAAACTGTGAGCTATTGAATCACAGTCAGACCACTGTGATTCAGGCTTTTTCGTGCCAACGTCCTTTTTTGGACAAGCTGCAGTAGATTGACAAACGTGATCCTTGAAGCTTTGATGGCAAGTATTTATCTTAATGCTTTTTGTGAACTGTTCAAAAAAGTGTTTTTTTTTCCCCAAATCTGCATAAAAGGCTTATTAAGACCTGGGTAATTAAAAGTGTCAACTACACCATGGGTAATTTTATACAATGGTTTTATTTAAACACAAAACTACTTTATCAACACTTCACATTGTAAATGTGACTGAATAAAATTGACTGGGTACAAAAGAGAACTACAACATATATAAAAGATACAAAAGCCAACTGTTGCAAGTAACACAAAAAAACTGTACTTTAGCCTTGAGCATCATTCGTACTACCTGAAAAACAAACTTAAAACATCTCAATTGACAGCATTTTAGCATTTCTTTGTCTTAGGTCCACGTAGTTTGAAATGCATGACTTGAAGACTTTATATAATAAGAGAGAGAGAGAGAGATATGGGGGTGGTAAACACTGTCTGTATCCGAGACTGTTAGCGGGCATTTCAGTCTTTGCAGGTTCGGCATGGTGATTAGCTGGTAAGCACACGCAGGATTCCATGAGGGAAGAGCAGGGTGTGTCTGCGGGGCTGGGGAGAGGTAGCTACTGCATCCTTACATTACACCTCCCGTCTGCTGCTGAAATACATCAATCGTGTCTTCATCTTCCATTTCCAACTGTCAAAAGGGGGCACAAGACAGTTGTTGTTTTAATACGTACATGTGCAGCATCAGCACTGCAAGCATCAGTATCATGTGACGAAGAATCTGGACGCTGGGTCTCTGAGCAGACCGGGCTGTACCTGAGCAGGAGTGTCTGTCTCATTGATAGGTTGTCCATCAAATCTGAAGCGAATTTGCCTCATTGTAAGTCCCTATAAAAAGGTCAACATACAGTGTACAATTAATCATTCATTTGTCCTGTGATCATGTAATCAGACATACAGGTCTTCCTCATAAAATGACAAATTCAGACCACACCACAGTCAGATGGGGCCTAATTTCCTAGAATCTTCACAGTACAGCATCTAGTAGTGCTTTCTAGTCTTCAGAGACCCATGATAGTGCACACTGTTTAAATACAACATATCTATACTTCCCCATTCAGTATTCTTGACAACTTGGTTTGGGTTTGTTAGGAAAATGTGAAACACGTAGGTGTCCCCGACTGGGTAGGAAGACATTCTTCTATAAGAAACGCTTTTTCTGACAATCTTCCAACTCATTGCATTCAATAATTATAAGTAGTTCTACACTGGTTCTCACAGGAAACCATGGCGAATGAATCCAGGGGTATAAGGCAAGAGAACCAGGAGCATTTACCTGTCTTTCACAATAAGCCTTCATCAGTTTGCTGAGTGGGGTGTGTCGCTTGATTTTAAATTGAACCACTGAGCCATCCTGTCCAGCCACTTTGAGATTTATGTGCTCGTTGTTTTCAGTCTTCACACCTTCCTAAAAATGATAATAGTAAAAGGAAATAAATGTGAGAAGTAAATATTTGCCTACATGAAGAAGCCAGCAAATAGGCTAATTGCTATGCACAATGTCTTAAGAGGTAGAGGATTTTCAGAAATTCTCAAAGCGTGAACTAATTTACAGAGGTAATTGGAAAATTTCAGCAAGTTGATGTCGTGGTTGCTAAACAAGTAATTTTGTTTTGGCTATGAAGCAACACGAAAAGAACCTTAAGCTGAGACCGGGCAATTAAGCATTTATTTCAACCAGAGGTAAAAAAAAAAGAAAAAAAGAAAATGGCACAGGTAAACAACCCCTATGAGAAAGTTGTAACGGTCACAACTGTAGCAACTTGCACAAAACGTTGAACCGGTGACTATTCAACATATCAATCTTGCTTTGGGTAAATGGAAGTATCTCTCTCATATTACAACATGCAAGATCATTCGAGTACTAATGAAAAGCTGCATTAGCGATAAAATGATTATAAATGGAAATTAAGTTAAAACTGAAAAGGTAAAAGGTTAGAATTACTTCAACACACACTAACTAGCCAGCGAGCAAGTTAGCCGGCCCGAACACTCTTAGCTAACCAGCTAGCTAATTAGCAACATAGTTTGGAAAGCATAATGAGATGAACTGCGTAACTTTATAAACCACTAAAAATACAGACAGAGTGGGAC
Source organism: Brachyhypopomus gauderio (assembly GCF_052324685.1). NCBI lineage: Eukaryota > Metazoa > Chordata > Actinopteri > Gymnotiformes > Hypopomidae > Brachyhypopomus > Brachyhypopomus gauderio. Next base: position 21,321,956 of record NC_135218.1, on the reverse strand, counting down.
CCTTTAATAAAGGCGCAACTGTTCAATAACGCTGGCCATTAACACATCTGATGGCAGTTTTTCTGTAGCTCCTCACCTTGGGCTTCTCGTCTGCCATAGCTGTTGTCTCTGCGTTTCTCCCTCACTAAACCGCGTACGTAATGTCGCCGGAAATGACGTCGGCGCCCAGACTGCCGCATTCAAGGGCCAAGATTGGGTTTCCTGTATTTAAAGTTGAATCTGAAGTACTGTCGATGTCTCTGCCTACTATGAATACGAACATGAATATTTAAAATGACTTTTATTTGGCCTTAAAACGCCTAAAAGCTATGCAGTGTTTTCATATATTAACATGATTGTCTAAAACAAAAAAAAAAAAAAAAAACAAAAAAAAAAAACAGGTTAAACAGTAGTAATTCACAAGGACTACCTACGTGAACCATGCTCTGAATCACAGTTAAAACAGGTTGGAGGTGCTAAAATCACAACACTCCTGACGCACATATACTCTCATTTACTCATAACGTAACACTAAGAACATTAATACTGTAAGATACACACTCAATCTAAAATGACTGCAGGAAAAGTTTCCAGCCGTCCAATGTACTAAAGCACACAGCAGTAGCACTAATAAAATATCAAATTTCATAGTATAAATACATTTCAAAACACACATTTCCAACCATATTAAATAAATACAGGGAAACATCTGAAGCAATCAAACATTAAACAGTAATTAAAGTTTGATTAAATTAAAAATCACATGCTGGTACAAAGATTTATGGCCAGATACCATATTAAAATAAATAAATCCAAAAAATCTTCACTCTAAACAGAATCATTTCTAGAAAAAGCAGCAAGATCATCATAACATCCTAAATCATAACATCCTAAATCATAACATCCTTCAACACTTTTCACGTTTGAAAAAAAGATGGGATTCATAATCTCAAATGTTCACAGTAACTAAATCAATGATAATTGCATTTAATGGTGGTTAATGACGGAGGTTTCACTCTGCCTTACTCAACCCAAATTGCAAATTGCTTTTTCAAGTGACCAGATCTGAATTTTTTTGCCACTGGACTGAAATAAATCCTGAACATTCAGAAATCCAGAAGCAAACATCCAGTCACAAAAATGAAACTTTTTTCTTAATTATTATTGCTACGGTTTCCCATGCACCTGACTGTAGTTAATGCTCTTTTAGCTGCAACCATCCTGTAGCACAGACTCGTCTCTAGTGCTCTCGTCTGCATGTGCATCAGGTTTAAGATGATCGCGGGGAAGAGAGCCTGGACCTTCTCCCTCTCTACTGCCTGATTTACTTTGGCCCTTATCCAACATGCCTGGCTCTAATACTCAGATGAAGATCTAGACTGGCTGGATTAGGATGTAGTGGAGGGTGGCTCTGGAGGGTGGCTGGCCCAGGGAGTTGTGATCAGAGGGCGTTACAGCCGGCCCCACCTATCAACGGGGGGAAACGTATCCACTTCACCCGTCTCAGTGCACTGGCGATCTCCCAGGACGAATGTCAACTTGTACCTCATTCGCACTTTCTCCTGAGAACAAAATAAAATGATACTTGTTATCCCATCTGTATAGTGTCAATTTTTAGGTGGCTAATTGTGACAATACTGACAACCAATATGTGGATATGTGTTGAACTGCAGAAATTTCTAATATTATTGAATTCTTGAAGTAAACTTTTATGCAATTTTTTATAAAAGAATAAACTGGATGTATACTCTCCTAACAATATTTAAAAATATATTTTTTTCACATTCTGTATCAGCAGCTTCCAGAAATGAGTTCACTTTGATGTTCTGAAACCAAGGCAATAAAGCGTTTTTCACTATTGCAAATCACACTGATTCGACTGAGGCTTGTACCAAAGTTAGTACTGCCACATGATTAATGGTATACAAAGATTCAAACACCATCAAAACACTTGACAAGGGGGGAAATTTTGAAATGTTTAGTGTCTCAGCTACAAGAGGATGTAAACACCCTGGATGTATTTTTACTGGAAAACTGGAAGCAACAAGGTGGAATAAATGTGCAAAGTTTCGCAACATTTTAGCCAATGACCTGTCGATACTTTAATTTGATCAATGTTTTAAATGTACTTACTCTACAATATTTTTTATACTATATCGAAATACCCATTTAAAGAAACATTTTTGTAGCATTTGATTTACTAAACATAATAAATTGGGGGGGTGCACAAACATGAAATCAGTGGATTGCTGAGGGTTGAATAGTTTACACTTTACATTTTTGAACCACTGGATTTGGCTTTTAATGCTCAAACGCTTCACCCTGTAACCATTCAAGTTCTCTGCAGTGCAGAGGAGCACCACGCGGGACTCCTGAGGAGCTCCTCTTGTCCCAGCGCTTACCTTCTGAGGGTTGGCCAGCAGCAGGACTTGGGTAATGGCACTAGGGGGCAGTATGGGGTTGAAGGGCGCCAACTCCGTGCCTGAGGGCGGCTGCAGCTTCACTCTCATAGACTGTCAATCACAGACCCACAGATATGAGGAACATTTGTCTGCATCCAGTCACAGTCTTAGCAGGAATGCTTGTGATAACTGATAAACAGTCAAAACAGTTAGCAAGGTAAGACAAGTCATTTTTTGTATTTACCCAACTTTCTCCATAAGTAGCGATTTACCAGTTCTTATCCCATTAACTAGGTCTCCCACTGTGTAGGAGGGTGAAAGCTAACATGCTTTTAGACATCAAGGGAAGCTTCCGCATCATTTTGAGTGGATGCAACTTCATAAGATGTCTGAACTCGCTTGGAAAAGAGAATCAGGTCCAACAGACGAGTCTAATGACTAGCACTGGATTAACCGACAGAAAGACAGAGGACAACGTTGCCAATCTTCCTAACCACAGAGTTGTGCTCTCTGGGAATGTGGAAGGCAGTGGTAACACTGGGACTCAAACCCGCAATCAATGACCCATTCACTCCTTTACCTCAGTGAACACATAAGCTGATGAATGTATCATTTTATCATTTAACAAAAATTACCTTGAATAATTTACTGAAATGTTCAGCTGGCATATGTAGGAAATAAGAAGAAAAAGGCTGAGGTCATTTAGTGTGATTAAAGCCTCTGGATATAAAGACACATGTTTTATTCTTTATTTGCCCTTATATGCAACTATCACAACTATCTGGTGTCAACTGCAGTGTGCTTAACATGGCGGTTGGCCATGAATTGACCGCCTTCCAAATCAAATTTGCAAATCACAAATCACATTTGCAGTGTCCTACCTAAAGGGAGTGCTGCTACCCCACACTGGTGAATAAATCAACCACACCCATGAAGAAGTTCAGCTCAGGCTGAAGTGCAGAGGCAGAAGACACAGCAACTAACAGGCAAGTGTTCTTATCATAACACTGGCTTTACTACAAGTACACCAATAGGCTTATGGCAAACAGTCTCATAAAGACTGATGGATGATGGGATACGAGCTTATGGCTTAGCAAACTACCTTCTCCATCTTACATACTTTTGGCACGGCTGCCTGCAGTGTCACATTCTTCACCAGTAGAGGCGCTGTGTTCAGCATGGACACCACCATCACCAGAACATCAGGTCGTACAGGAGGACAGTCAGAGGCGAAGTGCAGGAGGACACACACACCGTCCTTGTCATATGCCGTCACAGGGCCCTCTCTACCTGAGAACATTGTTCAAATCAGACACCTACATTAATGGGTCAGTTCTTTATATTATGATTTATTGCAAAGTAAAATATTTATAACACCATGATATATCTGATTTCTGTAGGTGTTCAAGACACTATTTATTACATCTCCAATACTATACTACTAAGTTACATTTTTAGCCAAAGATAATGTGATTTTTAAAAATAATACCCATATATATATTAGTATACATAGTGATTTTGCCCTTTAATCTAGTTGCACCATATTCACATTTTTCTCTTTTTGTTTTGAGGTCATATGTAAATGCACATGATCTAATCTGACTAAACTATCCCACTCTGTATCTGTGGACTCACTGGGTCTAATGGCATCCAGTGGAACGAAGACGCTGGCCAGGGAGGGGTCTGGGAGTGGGCTTGCAGTTCCTTGCCTGGCCAGAAGAGGGGGTGAGAGGGGCTGGAGTAGAGGGCTGTCTGGGCAAACAGTGGAGTTTGGCGGACTAGTGTAGGGTGGGGCAGGAAGAGCTCCATCCACTCTACTGGGCACAGAGGTGCTGCCTTCACCCATAGCCAGTATGCTGCCACTCAGGCTTGTTGGACCACTGTAACCAGAAATAAAATGATATAGGACAAGACACTACAACAAACCCATAAGTCAAATAAAATCAGTTTGCCATGGAAGATAGGTGGGTAAAATACTTTAAATACTATGGCAAGCTGTTTTAAATTTTATTCCTATTTATCTTGATATCAGGAATTCAAGCCTTACATGTAAAAACTGTAGTCTTACATGTAAAAAAACTATTTTCACTTAAATTAAATTCTTTCAAGTGAAAATATTTTTACGTGTGAGAACTGAATTTGTACTAGTGAAAGTTTAAATGTTCCCCCCATTCAAAATGAATTGGAAAAGTCATGAATTATCACGTGTTAAAATTAACTTTTGGTATCAAGAATTAATTTTCTGACATCAAGAATTCTATTTTGTTACATGTAAGGATAGAATTCCTGATTTCAAGAAAAAATAGGAATAAAAGCTGAAACAGCTTGCCATAAAATACTAACATTCAATACTAAAGCGAATCTCAACAGGCCCCGATTTAAATCACAGAGTTTGAATGGACATAGAACACAGAATCTGTAGAGAACAAATCAAGAAGAACAGAACAACCCACCATCACTTCTACCAACAGCAACTTCTAAATTACAGCCATCAAACTACAAACTTCACTGCAACGTCTAAACTACACCTCACCTGCTGGGCTGCCCCAGGTCCAGCAGGGCCAGGTCCTGGAGTGAACTGAAGACGGACGAGGCAGGACCAGGACTGGGCAGAGCCGCAGCTGCCCCAAGGGATTCTGGAGTGCAGCTGGAGTCCAACTTCGAGGTAGATTCAGTGGCAACAAGGAGGTCTGATGGAGGTGAACTGCCCAGAAGGTCCAGCATTGGATTGGGGGTCTGACAAAAAAGGGGAAAATCATCCAACATCTAGATAGGTGAAAGTAATTATGGGAAAGTTGAATTAGGTCCTATTTTTGCAAGAAAGCGTCACTGAAAACACATTAGGAATATTCAATGAAAGTCAGGGCAGGCATGAAAATGAAGTGTAATAAGATTGGTGTTTTGAAGCAGGAAAAATACTAAACTGGATAGCAGATATGTGATGCAAGACCGAAGATATGAAACACAGCTTTAAATAATCTGTTCTGGGATCTGACGGTACCTGTAAAGGTGCCTGTTGATGGCTCAGTTTGTCTTGCATCTGAATTTCAGAAACTGGGACCGGATCACTGAGGCCTACAACATACGCAGAGTTTAAAGGCAATTTGCTTGTCATCATCCTTATAACCACATAGGTTTATCACTGCCAGACAGCATCTGGGTCTTTTCTGACATCATATTCATGTTTTACCAGCTCTACCTAGGGAAAGGAGTTCTTCATCCAGGAGAGACGTGCAGTTTGGCATCTGTTCCACAATTGGACGGTTAGGGCTGCCTTTCTCACTGCTCTGGAAGCTGGTATGTCCAGAGGAGAACATGGAGCAAAGATGAGGTGCTTGCGAGACAGGATCAGGCAGGAAGAGGTCAGCAGGAATGGACCGTGGGATCTGAGGGCCTGGCAAAGGTGGATCCGGTGGTGACGGAGTGTGAGCATTCAGACCAGCCAAGTCTATCAAAATCTCTGATGAGCTTCCATTATTGGTACCTGAACATAAAGAAAGAACTAAAAGTAAAGGAAGAGCAGGCACTGATGAGCAGAGCAGGAGAGGAAGAGAACTTTGGTGCATTTACGTTCTGGCGGGGAACATCCAGAAGTGTCCAGCCCTTCTACCACAGTCTTATAGGTGTTAATAACACGCGAGAGATCATCACTGGCCTGCAGAATTTCACCTGGGGACATGAAGGAGGGAGTGTTGCAGAATGCATTATTTAAAGACGATCAATAAATTAGCAAGTGGCTCTCTGCAACACAGTTGTAAAAATGTGGCAAACGTAGCTCAGCGCTTCGTACCTAATCTACTGTCGTCATCCTCTGTCTCAGTGGCCATCTTGAATACCGCTGTTCTGAGCTTATCGCAATCATCGTGTAGATCCTGGACCCCAAGAAAGATAAGAAACAGGAAAATAAATAAATAACGAGAGAGAGAGAGAGATCAAATATTGTAGTAAAGTACACAAAATTTCCAGAGAAACGAGACTGCTTGCACAGCTGATGACAGACCTCTGTCCGAAACGCAGAGTTTTCTCTGGAAACTCGTACTTAAAAATTTTAAATATCTCTATGCATCTTACCTAAGTACACTGCAGTTACTTACCTGGAATCTTAAAAAAATTATTTTTCTTCACAAATATATATACTCACATACATCTACAAACTCGCATTTAGAAGAAAAAACTCTTTGAAAGGTTTGAGGTTAACAATGAAGCAAAGTAATGCTTATCAAATCCTACTGGATTTCACTCAAAATGTGCAAGGCTAACAGATTCCCCAGTGCTAGCCAAGAAGAGTGCCGTTTAACCAAGTCCCGTACCTTCAGGAGCTCTCTGTCTGCCTGGGTGGCCTGCTCTCTGTTAAAGTGACACAGCATTTCATTCAAGAGTTTCACACTGGTGTTCACCTCCAGTAAAGTATTGGTGCGGTGGGACTCTTTCTGTGCCCTCACCTCATCCTGAAAACACACACACAATAAACCAAGCGCACTTTAACACAGTCACTTTATTCGTGATGTTCTGTTGCCTCCGTTACCCTGCGTGCCATGTACGCATGTGTGGTCACAAGCTGCGCTTGAACAAGCTGGGTAAATACTCTGGTTTTCAGGTTCAGTCTAACCTCACCTCTTTCACCATGGTTTTGATGAGGCGGTTGGCCTCTTCCAGATCCTCTGGCTTCTTGCTTTTCAGTAGTTCTGCAAGATGCTACAGATTTAAAAGTACAAAAATAATTGAAATAAGGTATTTCCCTCAGAGTGCCCTCTCAAGCAGTTAAAATAATCACAATTAAACTTCACAAAAGATTAATTACTGTCTAGTAAAGACTGAAACATGGGATCATTGTCAGCTACATTAATTCTGTTCTGTAAGGTCCTTCTTTACGTTATAACGTTTATACCATTCTTGTCCTGTAGGACCAGAGCAGTAAAGACAATATCCCCCACCCCCCCCATTTGTCTTACTTTACTCTTCTCTTCATTGTCAAAAACGGGATTCCGAGGCCTCTCGGGTGGGAAGGCAATGAGTGTTTGGTCAGCCGGGATCTCTGGATCAGATGTCACGATACCTAGAAGAAGTTGATGGTTACAGTTTACAGAGGTGATAGCTTATGAAAATGTAAGTAAATATGATTACATAATGATGAAATACCTTGAAAATATAAGTAAACATTATGATTACATAATGATGAAATACCTTGCCTCTTTAGCATCTGATAGGCCTCTGTAATCTTTGTTTCTTCAGATAGGGAAACTGACCAAATGAAAAGCATTTCTATTACTTTATTCTTCACACTCTCAGATACTCTGTCTCCTAAATACTGCAAAGAACAAATGAACAAAAGAATAAACACACAGACACGCTTGAGTAACGCAGCATTATCTCGCCGTCATTAAACATAGAATCTATTGTAGAAGATTAGCACCTAGGCTCACCTTGGGTGATACTACCTTAATCAATTCATTTAAAAATCTAAATTTTCCAACTTCGTTATGAAACCTTCTCCCGCAGTTCTTCATGCAGGCTTCTAAGACCTGTAGTATTAGATAATCAGAAATAAACAAATTATATCATAAATGATAAAAAAATAAAACTGTCCATATAAACATCTAAAAATTAAAACTGTAAACAAGAGCTCACAGTCAGGGCTTGTAATGACTCCCATTCCTGTGGAGACTGGATTTTATGTGCTAATAATCTCACTGATATCTGTGGACTGGAAAGACAATTTTCCAACATGAAATATTTAAAATCAAACTACAACCTGCTACAATAAAAACACACACAAGCGCACTTAGCAAAACCACAGCAAATGTATGCACACCCTTCAAGCTCCTTGTTGACTTGATCACAGAATCCAATGATGTATTCCCAGTCCTCCTGTCTGTTGGAAGGGTTTGTGGCTTTGTCTAGACAGAAAGCCAAGCAACACAGCTGCTGTCATCACAGCGACTCTCGTCGCAACAGTTAATGAATATTAAGCGACATTTTAATCATACTGTCAAGTCTGGCCAAAAACGGGTGTAGGGAAATACGAAGTAAACAAAATAAAAGTTTTGTGAGTTATCTTGTTGTGCTACAGCTAGCTAGCTGGCTAGCAATAATTGAAGCCAATGTAGCTAGGTAGCTAGACAACTGAATTAAAGTCGGTTAAGTATTTGACTACAGCAGGACGTTCTTGAAGTTTTTCATATTGTTATAACCGTTACTGGCTGGCAGAAAGTCTCAGCAAACGGCAACATTACGTACAAGGCAGCTAACGTAATCTGAGAGATACCCATTACCACCAGCTAGCTAGCCCACTACAGTCTGTAACAATATTCTCAAACTACTTTTAACAAACATGATATCAAATAATTTCTCTCAAGAAATGTGTATACAAATGCGAGTATTGTATATTTTTCAAATTTGCAAAGTTACTCACTTAGCCAAGATTCTAGTGACTCTCCTTCCGTATCCGCCATGTTTGCTATTCGGAAAGCAAAAGGAAACGACTTTACAAAATACAACCTCCAACCTCCCACTCAATAAACTATTAAATAAATAAATGACACCAGACAACTAAATCCTAAATATACGTTTATTTTTACAAATCCAGAGTACAAAACATTTTAAAAGTGATTCTCAAAAACTCCAAGAGGGTTTTGCACAAAAAATAAAAAAATAAAATCAATCCCAAAGTCAATTTAAAAGACATTATCAACGCTGGTGAAGCTCAGTATATAAACAGGGTATAACCGTTACTTGAAAATCTAAAAAATCTAAAAAAAAAAAAAAAAAAAAAAAAAAAAGATATTTAAAACACTCACCTCACATTATTATAAACCAACAAACTGTCCAGTTAAATAATAAAAGTTGCCATTAAAAAGATAAAATAAAATAAGCAAATAAAACAAGATGGATTACCACAACCAGATATTATTGGCCTATGAGGCTCTACTCTCCATCTCTCAGTGGCTACATACACCACCAACTACAACTACTCTCATCCTGAGAGAACATAACATAACCATTCTGAACTTTTCAGCCTCCAACTTCACACCAGATATACACGCTGTTTACGCGTTTCATGCTTGGGCCTCACATCCACCCTTCCACACACACACACACTCCACACACACACACACACACACACACACACACACACACACACACACACACACACACACACACACACACACACACACACATCCACCCTTCCACACACACATCCACCCACCCTTCCACACACACATCCACCCTTCCACACACACACACACACACACACACACACACACACACTCCAACCAGTCTACATCAGCCTCAGAGAGAGATGCCTGATCCTTGAAGCTAGTGGTCAGGGCCTCAGCCCAGCTCTGGATGGCTCAGTCCACCAATTCGCTGTAGTAGTACCGCCGGGCGGAGGCACTCAGGACCCAGCCACCGGCCCGGAACTCCAGCACCTCGAGCAGCAGCAGGCGACTCATGGACCTCAGGCCGTCCTGCAGCAGGAAGCCGTCCCGCAGCAGGCAGAAGAGTTCCTCCATGCGCCGGGCGTTCTGCTTCTCCAGCTGCTCACCCACACGGTGCAGCTGCAGTGCCAGACAGTCCACCTGGCAAACGCATGCACATACACACACAAGCAGATTTAACTTACACTTCTGAGGTTTTTAATTTTTTTTACGATCTTATAGCCTTAAGAGCCACTAGGTGATATAAAAGGCATATACATTTCCCTTTTTATAGATTAGCTTTAGTTATAATCACTCATCCACAAGGCTCACATTGTTTTCTTACAAACATGCATCTTGCGAGTGCATTTTAAAAGGTCCCACACTATGTTTGGTCAATTAACACACAGTTTGGCAGCCACCTTCTAGACAGTTTACCGCTGAACAGCATTTGACCACCGGACCACAGGTGTTTGCTCTGCCACTGCTGTGTCGGTGCAAAGGCTATAAGAATGGTCTATAGCAGGGGTGCACAACATGCGGCCCACGAGCGCCTCCGTTGCGGCCCGCCGGTTGATAAATAATTTGGCCCGCCTTCTGGCTTCGTGCCTGAATTTGAACGACGAACCAACAGTGTTGTTTTTTTGGGCTACCGCGGGAGTAAGTAAACATTAAGAATCGATCGCGACATAATTTGTCGCAGCCACCCCCCCCAACAATTTAAGCTCACGCCCTTCAAGCAGCTTTACATTTAATTTTGGCCCGGCTCCTCCTTCAAGTTGTGCATCCCTGGTCTATTGTCAGGGTCAGTCCTGGGTCGATAGAGATGTGCTACCCAAAAGCATGTTAACGAATGTTAATTAGCTGGGCGATGACTAACGAGCAGCTACAGTCGAGCTCTGCTCATTTACTGTACATCTACATCAATGGTTAGTACATATTGCTTTGTCACAGTCAGGCCAAAATATGGGCTTTAATAAACGTTGAATACTAGTAGCCAGTACCTTTTTACAGGTATACCTAGTGGACAGGAATAGTGAATTCAGCTCACTCACACGAACACATCTCTTCTGTCTGTGTTACACAGATATAGAAAGAGGCAGATTGGGGTACAGAGATGTGTAAAAGGTGTGCAGAGACATGTTTAGGTCTAGACAGTGGTGGGTGGGGCAAGTGGACAGCGTGTAGAGCCATTTCCCACCCCAGACCAGAGGCCGCTGTACAATTGGAGGTTTTTCTGGCTCTAGCCCAGCTGATCCAGCTCATCATCAACACCTCCAGCAGTCAGATCAGGTGTGGGTACAGCAGACAGTGGGGGTACCGACAGTGGGTGTACAAAGACTGGAGCAGAAACCCTGGGTGCAAGACCGAGGAGTGGGAATAGGGGACCGGGAGAGGTGGCTGGGCGAGGTGAACCCAGTACGTTCGCAGTGACTCACCTCCTCTTCGTTCATCAGAGCATCCGGCTGAGCGAGTCTGAACAAACAGTCATACACGGGATCCACCAGTGCACTAATGGGGGTATTGTTAACCTGAACACATAGAAGACCACATGGTCCAAACCATGAAAAAAAGAAAAAAAAATCATAATGCACATAGTTAGTGTGTGCAGAGTTAAGGTGCCTGTTTTGTAATCTGAAGCAGCACTTACTTTGAGGTAATCAAATATGTTGCAGAGAAGCATGACGACACACACCCACTCCGATATGGAGCGCGTGCGTGTCTGTTCCCTCTCCATGAACTCCTGCTGGAGTCGAGTGAGCAGGTTTCTCCGGAAAACACTTGTGTTGCCTTTCTTTGCCTCTGTCTGTGACACACATTTATACACACACACACACACACACACACACCAGGGACACCGTTTAATGAAGCAACAGCACTTATCTGCTGAAAATGCCTTTGCTATAGTGAGGGAAGCATCAGAGAAAAGTCTTAGTAATGTGTGCTGTTGAATCGCTGTGTGAACTTCAATGGTCGACCACCGGCGTTTATCTAACAAGAAAATATACAAAGGTAAGTTGGTCAGTACTGGCTGATTTCGTACAGAATAATTATGTAACAGAGAGAACCCATACCTGTACCAAGACATAACAGATGTGACCTGCATCTTTGCATAAGGATCTGTCTTTCAGCGACTCATTAACGATGGCTTCGCAAAGCTTCACCAGGTCCACTGTGGAAGGGTCTGTGTGCGACAGGAAAGCCAAATTAATCGTAAGTTAGTCGATCACCAGCTGATTTAGACACGATTAAAGAATTAAGAGTTTGCGCTGGCCGAACACACACAGCTTCGAGAACCAGATCTCACCACGGCTACTAGTAACTTACCCTTCAGCGCTGCTTTAAGGATGTTTTGAGTTTCTGGGTCGAAATCCTGGATTTTATATTCTTCCAAATGATTCTCCATGCTGGTTACTGGAGGTGAATCTAAACTTTGGGGGGCGTGTGCAGCCACAGAAAATACGGGGTGAGCATGAAGAACACGAACACTTATGAGTCGGCTTGCTCCACACAGCAGGTAGAAGTGAAGGCTGTCGTGTTTGGTTTTTCGTGTACTTCAGTCCCACATCTTCTCACTCCAGGCTGGTGTTTCTGTCCTAAAGTCAAGACGAATAGCTAGCTGGCTGTGTTGCAAAACCTATAAAGCATGCTAACTAACCCGCCGTAATTTAAGGATAGGCTAACATAAAAGGACCTCACATCACCGTATGCATTCAACAGAAAACAATTACACTGTGATTTATTATGGAAGTTAATAACAGTATTAATGTATAAATACTGTAGCTACTAGTAACTCACTCGGAGTAATGCTAACAGTACCGGTTTATTTCCTGAATAGTAGATTGTTCTGCGCATGCTCGGTGTTCTGAGTTACAGTTCCTGTTTTCTCAAGTTTTTAATCTTTCAGTCAGAACAATGAAACAGATCAATAAACTGCTCTTGTGTCGATATTTGTGATTATCAGTCCTGAGGCACAGGAGACCTGGTAGTAACAAACCCAAATTCTAGATTTGCTGTCATACTAAGAGACTTCAAGGTCTCTCAAACTACTTTTAACAAACATGATATCAAATAATTTCTCTCAAGAAATGTGTTTTCAAATTTGCAAAGTAACTCACTTTTTCTAGCCACGATTCTAGTGAGTGGTGAACCAAAGTGGTGAACCTGTTAACACAACATTCTCAATATATCGCACTCTGTGGAAAGGAAATAAAAACATTTATGGTCCTAAAAACTACTGTCAAATATCCCAATAACAGGCCTATTTATCCTCACCACACTGAAAAAGGTTTACTCAACACAAGCTTGTTTTAGTTGTATTTTTCTGCACAGGAGGAACATAATGTAATTCATTATTGTCGATTACTGAGCAAATCTGAAATGAACCCATAATGGCAAAGGGTAGCAGTTCAGTCATGCTTTACATTCTGCACTGCAAAAAAATGCCAGAAGGGGGTGACAATAAGTTGTTTATGGGACAGATAAAAACTAATTGTGATAAGAACTTTTAAAATTATTCAGTGCAACATTTAAATAATAACAAAAAGGTCACGGCAAGCACAGATGACAGATGGTCAGAGACCACCGATAGCTGGGAGGTCAGTCTGTTTTACTAGACAGAAATCGAGCTGGATTGAATTAAGACTTACTTGCATGACAGTCCAACAGACAGAAATTCATGTGTTTATTACAACACCAACATCTACAAATCTGCCATTACAGATCATAAAGACAGCATCCTATACAGAACACTCTTTTGTGGTCTGGAACTTCTAGATCAGACTTGTTCCAGCAGATAGGGAGTTTACTTTTGAGCTGTCTTGCACCAATGTTAAGAGTGACTTCTTAATCAGTTGTGTTGTGTCAAAGCAATTATGGGTTTTGGCATAAGCTACTATTTTTCCAAGATAAAGAAAAAAAAATCAAATTAAAAAGAGACATCCCTTTTACAATGGTTATGATAACATTACACTCAAACTTCCATTTCGTGACTGTATTTTTCAATAGGAAAATTTTTTAAAGGGATAAACAGACCAAAATGTATTTTTCCTCTCTCCAGATTTACATCACATACTCTTCCACCAGACAGCATGATCAGCATCAACACCCTTTTACAGTAGTACCATATGAGTTTAACTAGTTACAATAAAACTGTATGTATGTATGGATGTTCCTAACGGAGAGAAAAGCAAACCAACCAACTTCCTTTAATTGAACTTTATGAACATACAGGGGGGAAAAATTATTAACCAACACAATACACTTTGCCCAGTATGAGATAGGGGGGACTGCAGAATTCTGATATGAGGCTCAGGGTGTTAACATTCTGGAGTCTCCTTAGATGAAGAGCTGAAGACGCGACTTTCACACTTGATGGTAAAAGCATCCGGAGAGAGAGCAACACGAACCGTGTCCGATGAGAATGCAACTTCAAAACAAGCAGCACGATGGGCTTGCACCACTGCAGCAACAGATCTGCTAGACCATTATATGACAGACGTAATGCGGCAGGGACATGAGAAGATATGGAGGTGAAGTGCTCAATAAGTGCTCGAGTGAAACCCCCCCCCCCCCTTCCCCAAAGAAAGACACACATGCATACACGCACCCTCGAGAGCCAGGCTGGGTCCTCAGGAGGCTTTAGGTTCCTTCAGTGGATGAGAGAGCATTCCTCCCATCTCACTCCTCCCATCTCATGTACAATCTGCAGTCATATCTCAGTTGTCAACATTCTGATGAGATTGGAGGTACGTTGAGACCATGACAGCCATTTTGCGACATTAGACATCTGCCTTGTCTTTTCATGGTTTGATAGAAACACCGATTGTCAAGTTCAAAGGTCTTAGTCCTTGGTTACGAAAAGAAAGTTTTTTCTCCAAGAATTTCCTTTTAGCTGCATAAAAAGACTACACAGCAGGTTGCTAAATTACCAGATGTCATTCAAATTAATACATAAACATGATTAATAAATCATTAAATGGATATATATATCTCCAGCCTTCAATCTCATCTTGACACACCATACAGAACATCTAACTCCATTAAACAGTTTATACATTTAAATAATAATAATAATAATAATTAAAAAAACATTCTGAAAATGGTTTGATTTATATGAAATATGTCCTTCACATCTAAACATTTCAGGAAATTCCTTGGTCAATTGGAGAGCTGAACCTTCCTTCTGTCCCTACAGTATTAATAAAAGGTCTATAAAGGAATTCACCTCAATGGCCAAGGCTATTAGGACAGCAGCTGAAATGTCTTGTCCTCCTATGGCCTTACAAGGTGCAAGGTACTACAGTATAGTACAAAGAAAGCTGTAGAGATGGAAAGGCACAAAGTTGGGCCAATGGCAGCAAACCAGCAAGCAGCTGCTGCTCCACCCACTGCATCAATACCCAGTCAACAACTGCCAATACCAATATAAAAAAAAATAAAAAATACCAATCAGGAGGAATTTCAAGTCTAAGGCCCTCAATCAGCAGCAGAGAAACCGGCAAAAACTGACATCAAAACCAACTACCAGATGAAGAAAAAATTAGACTGGAATTTGCCTTGCACAAAAACAATGCAAGATGGCGACGTTTCTGCTATGAGAAACAATGACTAATGTCACACCCACAGAAGCCTTTAAAGAGCAAATCATTATTCGGATCATCTCAGCAGGGGTTTTAAAAAGGCAGTGAGATAGTTTGGCCATTTTCACACACATCCCTGCATACTAGGGGCTCCCACACACATAGCTTGTAACTGTATAGATCCTGCCATTTGGAGCTTTACTAAACTGTTCAACTGAATCTCACCAGATATGAATAAACAAAAAAAACAGTGCGTTATACCTATACCTCATGTCTTCCTACTACTCACGAACAGCCAGGATTTCTAGTGTAAATGCAGTGGCCCATGACATCACTGGTCTCATGACATCAAGAGGTATTGTCATTAGAGACCTTACAGATTAAGAGGACTAAACGAGCTGATCTGTATGACTGACTGAAAAATCACATTATTACTGATGATCCCTGATCTTCTGTCTCCAACGTCAGTCGTGTAAAAACAGATGAAGGGAGATTTAGAACACCACCACACCACAGACACGTGTAAAGTACTGCAAATGTGATACCATGAGTTTGCGCTCTCTCCCTCTACTGCTCATTCTCTCTCTCTCTCTCTCTCTCTCTCTCTCTCTCTCTCTCTCTCAGCACAGGACCAGGCACAAAAACCCCCAAGGCTGAGCCCCTCTCTCTCCCTTAGTGCTATAGATAGTCCAACTCCCCACCCCAAAATAATTTACATTTTCTCTTTGTAAAAGATGTTTTTCATGTTTAGTGCAGCTGACCATGGAGTGTGAGAGACACACAGGAACAGTGAGAGGCAGGTAGATAGAAAGCAGCACAGTTAGAGGTCTTTAGAGACACTGCCAGAGCTTCCACACTTCCCACACCACCACTCCAGCAGGCCTGCTCGTCTTCCAGCCAACTGCCACCACCCGCCAATAGCAGAGCACAGTTCCGTCCCTCTTGTCCAATCAGCATTCCAGGCACCAATCCGGCCTTTTTCTCCCCTACTTCTCTCCACGGTCCCTGTTTCTATGGCAACCCAGCTGGAAGTCCTCATTCGCTTTAACAGGCGGTTTCTGTTCACTTGACTGTTTGTGTTCTTGCTTTTTTTTTTGTTTGTTTTTTTGGATTTTGTTTATTGTTCAGTTTTTTTTATTGGTGTGAAGTTACATGTTTTGAGTAACGGGAGTAACGTAGTTGCGGGGGAACATTCCGGTCTGACCATGACACGCCCCCTTCCACCAGTTGGGGTCCGAGTTGTCGAGCACCTGGATGAAATCCCCGCGTCTGAAGCCGAGCTCTCCCTCCTCCTGAGGGTCGAAGTCGAAGAGAGCCTGCACATACGTGGAGTGCTACAGATACACACACACACACATCGCTGTTAACACCTCAACCTCCTCAAACCAAACACATTCACAGCTCACTCATCACATCACATCACACTTTGTAAAATAAAGGCAATGAAAAAAAACGAAACTGAGCTTTGTTATTTGGTGGTGAAAAGTATTCTATGGATGTTTGTGGTCAATTGCGGTAGACAACACACACGCACAACTAACTTTTCAGGAAAACAGAGGACAAATGTGTTTATGTACGTTAAGTATTATAATAATTTAACACTGCAATTAAAGGTGCTCTTTGAAACGACAAGCACCCAAGTGTGAGTTTACATCCTTCAGAAGTATCAGTGTAGCTCTTTTCAATCTGATGATCAGCAAATGGTGGTGAGAACACAGGAACCTACCCACGCTCCAGTATGCTGGGCGCGGACAGCTGGCCCTGGGTGAAGGTCTAACACCAAACCCTCCGTGCGAGCAGCGTACCAGGCAGACATGCTCGTGTCAGTGCCACTGCCACACAGACTGGCCTCAAACTGGGTGTTCCATGTGGGAGTCGCCCACTCTGTCCACTAGACCAGACAGCCTGGCGCACCAGCTAGAACACACCTTTACCCTCCTGGGTCTCCATCCTACTATATCCTTTATAACGAGAGAGATATCGCTACCACTTGAAAGAAAGGGTTCTTTCCAGTGGTGGCGATATCTCTCTCGTTTTAAACGCCAGCAATAACTATGCAAAACCGGCCAATCAAATCTGCCTGCCTGTGTGTGATGGGATTGGAGAGCGGACGCAGGACGGGGGCAGGGCCAGACTCACCTGTGGCACCTGCTCGATGTCACGCAGGAAGATGGGCTGGTTGCGTGAGACAGACGTGGAGCGATGGTAATCCACCAGAGAATTGAGCGAGTTAAACTTCACCACCCACAGGAAGTACTTCCCTGCCCCATCCCGAAGGACTTTGAAGTGCTGGACGTCATTCCCAAACCTAAGGAGAGGGTGCAAATTGCACAGCTAAGCATTCCACCGTGGTGGAACGGATTTGAGAGTACTCAATTACTGTATTCAAATAACTCAAATATATATGACTGTACCATGGCCTCTAGTTATGTATAGAGAGCTAAGAGAATAATTTACTGTGCTGGCCCAGTTTTAGCACACAAAGCAACACCAGTGAAATGCTAACAGCATCCATTTCTGTGGTGTTACATAAAAAACTTACTCATATTTAAGTACACAACAAACGCATAATTTGACAGGACCATGAAATGTGTTGTTATTGAACAGCAGCAATATACAAGGATACAACATAATAAAACAGAACGAAAGAGAACGGAAGAATCATACTTCACGGAGAGGGAGAAGTCCCCTGGTGCGCTCTCACTCTCTCTGATGAGAAACGCCCCGTCATGCCTCTGTTTGTTTAGCATCTCCTCTGCCTTCGCTCGCGGTATCTTCCCATAAAACCACCTGCGTTTGCGTGCGTGTACAGACATAAAACAAGTCACAGTGAGTCACAGTCACATACCTTCATTAACATACAGTAAAGTGCGTCGAGATTCCCAGCCACCTGGGGGCCCAAAAAAGGGGCCCGTATCTACATTTTGACAAATTAGGATTGTAATTTGGATTGTGAAGCGGAGCCAGCGGCAAGCAGTGTAAAAAGGTGCAATGCGAGTCCCATTACAGCTAGACGAGTTTTGGCATTCTCCCTCAGGCTGTGTTGGGTGGTTTCTGATTTGAAGCGGTGGTAGGGGGTGGTTATAACACTCACTACACCTGAGAGTTCATGCGGTTCATGCAGAGATCTTCCCCGATAAAAATCAAATCTAATGCAGCAAATCAGACGCTGTGAGATAACATCTCAGCCAGACCTCACACTACGCTTTCACTACAGCAGACGGAGCGCAAAAAAAAAAGAACAAGGGAAATAAAAAAGACTTGAATGTGTGGGAATTATAAGAGCACAGGCAGGAGGGTCCAGTGAACTGCTACAGTGGAACACTGAGGAGGAACATGATTACAATCTGATAAAAAGAAATGAAGCTTATTAAGCATTTATGAGCTTATTATTATCGTTGATGATGTTAATGATGTGTCCACTTTGATGAATGTCTCAAAAGTGGCTGAAAAGCAGAACATCACATTTAAGTAGAAATCAAACGTCACCTTTTCCCACCAGACTTGATGTGACTGATGTCAGACACTCACTGTGTTTTGAGGAACCGATCGTGTACAGTTGGAATTACATCAGATCCGTACAGATGCGCATCTTAAAAAGATCCTTGTGCAATCAAGTGTGAACGGTATTGCGGACAGGGCCTTGAAGGCTAATCCACACATCCGCTCAAAAACGCTAAAGGATAGGAGACCAAAACTCAACATATGCAGTGTTCGTAGACCTGCAGGCCCAATGGTCTCACCAGACGGCGCTCACTTACGGGTGTGGCTTCATTTCGATGTAGTTTTTGGGGATGAACCCTTCCTTCCCGTTCAGCTCTGCCTTGTACCAGTTCTGGTCACACTCTTCATTCAGCACCTACAGGACAGTGAGGAAGAAGTTGGACTTATTTGTGGTATTTGTCTTTATTTGCAGAGATGTTTACCATTCCTGTCAGGAACTTTTGATTTCATCCGCTTTCAAACAATAGCAGTAATACAAGACACACCCACACATACATATGCTAGGTTATTCTATGCTAACGGACAGCGGTTCAGACCCATCCGCAGTGTTCTAGAGGGGCTGCTACCTCACAGCAAGTAGCACTTTAGCCCCTCCCAACAAAGCACACTTTGGCTCCGCCCTCATAAAACTGCCATTTTAGCTCCTCCCTCCAACCTTTTTGCTTTTTTCAGGCCAGTGATGGTTGCAGTGTCAAAAGTGAGCGATTTGTTCTATAAATAACACACAGGAAATCTCCCTCATTTCAGCTTTAACCCACACAACATCCTGTATACATAAAGCTCCTCTCAACCTGACCACGCATTCACTGGAAAACCTGACTTTAATAACCGACCAGAAGACTTCATAGCAGACACCAGATACTCTTGTACCACAGAATCTGGTTCAGTCGTCACAAGAAACATCAGGGATTTGTTAACGCTCCACTGGAACATACCACACAGTGCCTACGAAGGTGCCATCCATAAACACCAGCCAGCAAGAAAACATTCCCTCTTGCCCTAAACCATTGCTTAAAACCATCATTACAAATGACAGCATAAAAAAAACGAAGCAAAGGAAGAGGGAAGGGTCTGTTCTGGAAAGTTCTCCCTGACCCTGTTCCCCAGTGCTATGCCAAACAATCATTAATCTCTTCTCATTTGCATGGCAAACACAGCATTATTATAAACAAACCGAGTTGGCAAGCCCTGAACCAAAGTGAGCTGCTGCGAGATGGCGTACAGTAGCACTACACCAGTACATAGTGCATCAGATAATTAACCGCATGCTCTACCAGATTAGCATAAATGTTTTTTTGTTTTTTTTGCATGTGTTTTTCATAGCGAGAGGGCCCACGTGCTGGTGGAGAGAAACGCATGACAAAATATGCAAACTCTGTCCCAGCTTCATCTTTCGGAGGGGTGGGGGGTCCATTCTGTAGCTCCAGAAGGATCTAAGCTGCCTTTCAAATCCCAAGTCACAAACACAAGGAGAGAGAAATGACGAGTCACAGAAAATGGAGAGTGAAAGAGAGAGAGAAAGGTACTTTTTTTCTCCAACACAGGTTTCAGTGAGATGATGTCAAACTCCTGACAAGAAGCAGAGATGTGAGCTAGATAGAAAAGAAAAAAAAAGAGTGAGAGCATTCAAGTGTAAAGAAAGGTTTGACAGGGAGGCAGAATCAAGCTTTGCTCTGCATATGTCGCCCCAACCCAGAAATAACCTGCCAGGACCCTACCGGACCCAACTCAACTCTACCCTATAGGACCCGACCCTACCGGACCCAACCCTACAGGACCAGACTCTACCCAACCCAACCGGACCCTATCCTACCCAACCCAACTGGACCCGACCCGAGCCAACACTTGAACCAACCTGGAGCTCAAAGGAGCTCATCAGAAAATGGACAGATCTGGCCAGAATGCCATTAAGGTATTAGAATCCTTCTAGAAAATATTTGACCATTTGTTGGGAGGGAGGGGGAGAGAGAGAGAGTGAGAGAGAGTGTGAGAGAGAGAGAGGCAGGATGTGCCATCTTTTCCAGCAGAGATGATTTCAGGAAGCTGAGAAATGAAGACTTTATCACTCATTATATAAGCATATCTGCTCTGTGCTTTGGCAACAGTTGTATCTCACAATTCACGCCAATAAAGCCGTTTGAACTGACACAGAACTGAACAAGAGCGTGAGAGAGCCACTGGAGGAGAGTGGATCTACCATTGTGTTTGGGGGACTCATTTTAATACATACATTTAGAGGTATACCAATCACATCATGAAACTAATAATGTGTAAAAAACGTGTTGTGAAGCATAATTAATTTAACATAACACATAAAAAAACGTATATGGCTAAAGGCAACATAAACCATATGCCACAAGGAAAAGCAGTCTATGCGCTAGAACTAGGCGCAGTTTGCTTAAGGGGACACCGTTAAAAGCACGCGTGTGAGGTCAAGAGTTCAGAGAGGTGTGTGTGTGTATATTTGTGTATATATCTGTGTGTGTTGAACTGCTAGGAAAATTTAACCATGGTAACCAATGAGGAATTACAGTTGCATAAGCGCAGGTAACTATGCAAACTTTCCAACCACAGATACACAAAGATTACCTCTTTTCCACAGTCTCATCAAAGGCAAATCTCACAAAAATAAAGAATTTTTTTAATCTGTAAATTATTTCTATAGGATGTGCTAATTGATTTCACATCCCTGTCTAGGGGCATTATTTTATATTCCTAACGTTATGCTGAAAAATTAAAGTGGTCATTAGCAACCAAGACAGCATGACTTATGCTCTTATTAAACAAAGATGCAAAAGATGATTATGATCGCCCGATATGCCATTAAAGGTTCAACGTTTCTCTGTTTGAACATCAGCTCCAGCCTCCCTGCATGACTAACTCCAGCCACCTGCTGGAGAACCACTGGGATGGTGAGGAGCGGAGGACAATGCTGCTCCGTCTCTACACCCACAGCTGCCCCGAGCCCTGAAAATCCTCCCATCTGACAGCCATGTCCTGGAGGACAGACACCAGGGGGCGCCGTGGGGCACCTGCCGCTTCCAGCATGGCCCATCTGACACGCCCGCCTTCAGCCCACCGGCCGACTGTGCCCGAGGACAGCCTGCGTCTCCGCCTTTCGCGAGTGTGAAGCTCCACGTGAACCTGGTCAGTCTCCGCCTGCTCAAGCTACACGTGCCACCATGAAGTAAGAAGCCAGCAGAGTTCAAAATCAGGTCACTGATAAAAGAAAACACCAAACAGAAACATGACAATGTCATGCCTGAGGCAAAATCAAAGCCACGCCCACCCACCCAATCATCACACATGAATCACCTGGCGAACTCAGCTGGTAGGTCTGTCTGTTGCTACAACACCAGCATCATTGACGACCCTTCTAAAACAAGCCTATAGATACATTTAGCATACCGAGTTTAGAAACATCTGAGCAGTCACGTCATGATTGGTGTCTTCCTACTGCCATAAATGGAAGGAAGGAACCCAGCCATGCTGCACCTCTTCTCCCTGATCTTCTCCCTGATCTTCTCCTGTTCCCTAGATGACTGCTGAGCGTCTGCTACTCGAGACACACTTTTGTGGTCCTCTCTGGGCCTGTGTAATTTGCCACAGGCATCACTGTGGTAGGCCAGTAGCACATCTAAATATACACAATGAGGTACTAGGCTCTGTGTGTGTGTGTGAAGTCAAAACACAACAGTTCAGTCAAGAACCAGTTAAAAATGGAAGAAACAGGGAAGAGAATCGTGTCATGCAACTCCAGTAACACGAAGCTCCGTGATGTAGGAAACGCCAGTTTGGAACTGTGGGGCAGAGTGGAGGAAAACCATAGCACATATCAACCTTCACTATTCCCTTTATTCTGTGTGTGTGTGTTGGGGAGATGGGGGTGGCAGAGATTTCAGAGTGAAATGTTCAAAGTTGCACTCAAAGGAGGAATGCTCCATAATCCCAATAGAGATGAGCCATCGTACAGTAATTAGAGCCCTAACTGGCACAGATTCGCTTTAGAGCCAAACTCTTTGGTCTTAGAAGTATTTCCTAGGGAAAGGGGAGGGGCTTGCCCACAAAATTACAAAGCTCTCTGGCCTTGTCCTGATTTCTGTATGCTCAACAGGATTTTTTTTTCAGATTTCATGCAGGCTAATAGTTCAGAAGACATTCAGCTCAACACTTGCAATGTAGTTTGGTTTTCTTGAAACACAAAAAAGGTCTATCTTCACCATAATATTTCTTGATTATCCTAATCCAATTCTAAAACCTGTCATGAAACTACTTTCATAGAATTTATAGGAAACAATACATATTCTTGCTAGCTTCTCCAAATGTTCACAAACACAGTTGGATAGCAGAATCTCAGGAAGTGGAAGTGATGGTTAGCATGTTAACAGGAAGTGGAAGTGATGGTTAGCATGTTAACAGGAAGTGGAAGTGATGGTTAGCATGTTAACATCAGCAGCACTATGAGGTCAGAACAGCCACCAGTCTGCACTCTGTCTGACCCTTTGAACAGAACACCAAGGCCACATGTTAAGGAGCAATCAATGTGTCTCATGGTCCGACAGGCTTACTCTGCCACACACACACACACACACACACACACGCGCACACACGCGCACACACACGCACACACACGCACACACACGCACACGCACGCACGCACGCGCACGCACGCGCACCTGCATGCACTCATACCTAACACACACGCATGCATCACACACACGCATGCATCACACACATATCTGCATCTGTACGCATTGCACACACCCTCTCAACACACATGCGCACATGCATATGGAGATTGGAAGTGCTGGTTTTCTACTGTAGACTTGACCACAGAGCTAACAAAGAAATAAAAACACTGCCAGTTCTCCAGAAACCCAGACTACTTCCTGCATACCCCCCCCCCCCCTCCCTCCACTTTTATCTTTGATGGGCAGAGTTTAGAGAAAGGTTGAGTAGAGCATAACATTCGTCCAACTTCACCTCAAGATGTTGGAATAATTTTAAATAATCTGAAACAATCGGAGCAAAATAATGCATATTGCCAAGAAGAAACATTGCACATGCAAATTTATGGCAAAAACATTCTTTGCAATTAACTGATTGGAAATATCAATGGCGAGAACAATATTAGGACACAACAACAAAACAAAACTCTCCAAAATGAATCTTGGATTGTAAGAATGGTTCTTGGATTCATTCATAAACTTTTCCTATGTTTCTGGATCTGGGGTTCAAGCCATGGCCGGACATCTGCATGGAATTAATTGAAAGACCAGCAGAGAGAAAGGGATAATTACACACATCTACAGTGTTCCATAAACATAAACACATCCGCTGAAAATGGGTAACCACTGAACCAGTAACAATAAGGAAAAAAAATCCTGTCATGTGGAATCATTTTTAATAGTGCAGACGAGAAGATGGGAGAGCCATTAATGTCACTCTCTGCTGGCTCTTGGAGTCACAAAGCTCCGGTTTCTAATCCTTCCCTTTCAAAAGTCTAAATTTAGCCCCTACTCTAGTTTGCGTTTTCATTCTCAAAAAAAAATGGAATCCAGTGTGTGTGCCCAGACTCCAGCTCTGCGGAAGCGCTGAGCTAGTGCACTTTAGAACCCTGCAGCTCCTGCTAGAGTTTCCGAACTCTCAGAGAAACTTCTAGAATTCAAGGAATGCTTCAGGGAAAAGATGGAAGTGTGGAGATGGGTCTGGAACTCCAATGAGCACTTCCCTTCTGAAATGCAATTAAGATGGTTGGCGTGGAGCGCAGCGTGGTGACAGGTTTGATCCCGTTCCAGAAGTGCAGGCTCACAGGAGTCTCCTCTTCCTCCTTCTTTTCCTCACGGGGCTGAATCCAGAACCAAGGCCCAAATACCAGCACCTCTCTTGAGTGAGCCCTTCCTGCTGTGCCACCCGCTGCCTCCATGCAGAGGAGGAGGGGAGAACTCCGGTTTGTCTCAGTGAGAAGGATCTGATCTTGGTCTGGCGCAGGGTGAGATCCAAGAGCTTTTATGCAGACTGATGATTTAAACTGGACTTGACCACTGAGGGGCAAAACATTTTGAAGCTTAGGGGGTGGGGGATGGGGGTCTTGATTAGTACCATAGCTTTCTGCGGTCTAAATTCAATTAGGAGAAGAAGACCATGGCAGGCGTTCTTGAAGCCTCTCACAGCAGAGGAGTCCTGGCCAAATGAGGCGAGCTAGATAATTGGGGTGTGGGGTGTTATAACAGAAACAGGGCCTTTGCGCCATCGGGGACACTTGTTCAACTCTCCTTGATTAAGACTGAGCGTATCAGCGCCGCGGGCTTAAAAGCAAGCCGGCGAACCGGCGTTTCATCCCAGTATTTATACAGCAGCACACAGACTGAGCCACTAAGGCTCGCATATTTAGATAAAGTTCATTAAATCCATCACCGCGGTGTCTTGTCGAAGACTGTTACTCAAGAACCAAGTCACCACTTCACGAGTGACTACACCAACATGTCAGGAGTGGGTTACTGCGCTAATGAACAGTTTGACGTTATGCAGTATGCATAGTAATTGTTACTTGCAATTAGTTATTATGTGACAACCTAATACATGATATCGATAACTATGTTTACAGTTTGGTAACAACTGTAGGAGTCGATGTCAGTTTAAAAAAAAAAAGATTATCGTCTAGTCAAAGAAGACACGGCGTGCGTTATTTTTTACATAGTTCTAGTGCGCAAAGCATCATCATACCTCACAACCATCGCCGACCCACCTTTAGCGTCTCCCCGCGTTTGAAACTTAATTCGTCGTCCGCAGTGGCGTTGAAATCGTATTTGGCAATTGCCTCCATGATACGAGGCGGCGCGGGCGTTCACGCGCTGCTCGGTCCCGCTGCGATAATTATGACGTCACTCTTCGAAGACGCGTGTAGAACAAAACGTCAGATTCGTCAAATCACTCCAATTCCGATTAGGTCGCCGTCTCCGCTGCGCCAAATAGTTCTGTCGGCGGGGGAGGGGGGGACCGAGCAGGAGCCTTTATCCTGGAGACAGAACACAGAGTACCGCGATATGTCAGCATTCACCGCGGTCTCCTCCTTGGTTGGACTGGTTACAGTGTGACTATGCTCAGACAATAGTTACAGTATGTGATGCACACAAACGGGGAAAAGATGGAAACGCTTAAGATTCCCTTCTTTTTCAACCAACTGCGGTCGAGCCCTAACGGTCTCACAACCAATGGAAGGAGTTTCGATGACGTTGGGTTCATCATGCGGGCTTTAAGTTGAATCATGGTTTTCTTACATCGTTTTGATCATATAGAAGTGGTCAGGATATATTAGTCACAACGACAAACGGAGTCGTCCTAGGTTAATACTCTAAAGTGAGTCATCATATGCAACGCGTTTCAGCGACACTAAAAAGCAAATTTCATTACTGACACCGAACAATTTCCAGCGTATTCGATTAACCGGAGGGAGAGCTAGAAAAACATTTCTTGGCACAGTACTAAAAACTAGTTTACAGCAGAAAGCGACTCTCGATAAGCACGTTAAGCGCAAAAATCTTAGAATATACAGTGCCAAAAACTTATTTTTATCAACCGGGAAAAAGTAATGTCATTTATCGACATTCCCTATAAGTAGGATTGCACTAGTAAAACGAAGCAAAAGGGTTACTCACCCACTGACCTATACTTTACAAAAACATCACAGAAGTGACATAAAATTAATTAACAGCAGACTATGGATTCTTCATTCGATGCACACAAAGCAACGCGTCCGACGACTCTGAATAACGCTCACAGCCGACATAACCATTTAACGGAGATTATTGACTCGGTATGCTCCGAAAACAGCAATGGGAGAGTGAGCGTATTTCCGTTTCCTTCTCTCTGGATGTGTGGAGAGAGGCGGAGAGGTCTGACCGACTCCCACTGTGAGGGAGCCGTTAACGAAACTCCAGAAGTCACTGCAGAACGCTGTTTTAATGTGGTTCCCAATTAGCTCCTTTCAGTCTCACCTCAAGCACAATATTAAAATGTAAACAAGGACTAAATACTACAATTTCTTCATTTTTGCATGAATCTAGATTTTAAAGCGAGAAGTTGTACCATATTGCTAATATAAGATTTGTCGTAAATATTTTACTTAATGAATAGGTCTGAATAATTATAATAGCTGTTATTTACATACTTACTATTAAAAAACAACCGAAACTATGGTAAAAATCAGCAGCCATTTCAAAGAGAAAATAATATCGTATTTCAGTTAAGGTGGTAAATAAAACACAGCAGACTAAAGGCAGATGTTTATATGTTAATAGAATTATTCTTGTAGTGTGTGTTGTCGTTTTTTTTGCCGTTTCGTCACTTGATGTAACGGGAGTATCGAGCATGACAGAGACAACTGATGAAAAGTTGCAGAATGACGTGAAATGAAAATTTGCAAATTACAAACAGCCAAGCAACGGATTATTAATCATAGGAGTATAACTCTCGGAACGTTTTATATATATATATACATATATATATATATATATATATATATATATATATATATATATATATATATATATATATATATATATATATATACTTTTTGTTTATTAGGCTTATATCTTTTTTCTTTTCATTTCGTTTACATCGAAGAATGAGCTAATCATAGAGGGCGCAGTTTCTAATTATACCTATAGGTGTCAGTATTGTATTATTAAATAATTGTATTGCAACAGTAAATACCAGTATTGTATATTTAAATAAAAGTGAATCTTAACTACTATGACTCAGATTGCTGGTTGTAATTGCATACTAAATTGTTCTTAACAAGGTTAACACGTTTTAACTTGTATTCTCTAAGTCCTTAAGGTGAATTTAGGCATGCCCTGTTCTTACGAATGTTTCACGACTGATATGATATGCTCTAGAATTACATCAAACCACTGATGTAAACCATCAGAATCCTGCTGACAACGTTGGAAAGGCGGTCTGTCTTTCTTATATGCTGCCTGTCTGCCTCCCTGCCTGTCTGTCTGCCTGCCTGTCTGTCTGCATGCCTGCCTTCCAACATGTCTGCCTGCCTGCCTGCCTGCCTGCCTGCCTGCCTGCCTTCTTGCCTTCTTGTCTTCCTGCCTGCCTGCCTTTTGGGAATTTTATTTCCTTGAACAATTTCAATATTGGTAACTAATCTGTGTTTAGCTGGATGTGACTGCCTGTAGATTTGTTACAGCTTAGCATATGTTTCTATCAGCTGCATATGCAATAACTGCAACCGACACTAAATACAATGTACACTATATTGCCAAAAGTATTCACTCACCCATCCAAATAATCGGAATCAGGCGTTCCAATCACTTCCATGGCCACAGGGGTATAAAATGAAGTACCTTGGCATGCAGACTGTTTTTACAAACATTTGTGAAAGAATGGGTCGCTCTCAGCTCAGTGAATTCCAGCATGGAACTGTGATAGGATGACACCTGTGCAACAAGTCCAGTAGTGAAATTTCCTTGCTCCTAAATATTCCACAGTCGACTGTCAGCTGTATTATAAGAAAATGGAGGTGTTTGGGAATGACAGCAACTCAGCCACAAAGTGGTACGCCAGATTCAATCACTACAGACATCCAAACTTCATGTGGCCTTCATATTAGCTCAGTGCGCAGAGAGCTTCATGTAATGGGTTTTCGTGGTAAAGCAACTGCATCCAAGCCATACATCACCAAGTGCAATGCAAAGCATCGGATGCAGTGGTGTAAAGCATGCCGCCACTGGACTCTAAAGCAGTGGAGGCGAGTTCTCTGGAGTGATGAATCACGCTTCTCCATCTGGCAATCTGATGGATGATTTTGTGTTTGGCAGTTACCAGGAGAATGTAAATCTGTAAATGTGCCATATTTTGTCAATTGTGATTTTTTACACCGCAATCAAAATTTGTCCTCTGCTTTTAACCCATCTGTGCAGTTAACACACACACACACTAGTGATTACTAGGGGGTTGTGGTGCATACATGCCCAGAGCGGTGGGCAGCCCTAGCCCGGCGCCCGGGGAGCAGTTGGGGTTAGGTGCCTTGCTCAAGGGCACCTCAGTCATGGCCTCAGGTCTGGGAATCGAAGCCACGACCCTCCGGTCACAAGACCAGTTCCCTACCACCAGGCCATGACTGAATGGTACTTGTCTGACTGTATTGTGCCAAGTTTGGTGGAGGGGGGATTATGGTGTGGGGTTGTTTTTCAGGAGCTGGGCTTGGCCCCTTAGTTCCAGTGAAAGGAACACTGAATGCTTCAGCATACCAAGACATTTTGGACAATTCCATGCTCCTAAATTTGTGGGAACAGTTTGGAGCTGGCTCCTTCCTCTTCCAACATGACAAAGTCCATAAAGACATTGATAACAGAGTCTGGTGTGGATGAAATTGGATTAACTTACCTGGCCCGCACAGGGTCCTGACCTCAACGTGATAGAACACCTTTGGGATGAATAAGAGCGCAGACTGAGAACCAGGCCTTCTCATCCAAAATCAGTATGCAACCTCACAAATGCACTTCTGGACGAATGGTCAAAAATCCCCATAAACACACTTCTAAACCTCATAGACAGCCTTCCCAGAAGAGTTTAAGCTGTTCTAGCTGCAAAGGGTGGATTAGGAATGGGATGTCACTTTAGATCATATGGGAGTCAAGAAAGGTGAGCAAATACTTTTGGCAATATAGTGTATGTGTCAAGGGTTCTTAGCATCACATTCTCACTGATGCTTTTTGAGAGCAATTCTGAGCACTTTCAAAGTTTGCATGGGCTCTCCAGTTTGAACAGTCTGCTGTTCAAATTTTGCTCTTTAAGTCTTTTGTTATGCATGATTGACACTGTCACTGATGTGAATCTCAGCTGACTGCAATACACCATTTCCTCGACTGTTCCTGGATGTGCCTAATCTATTATGACTGTTAATAAATCACATTAATCCTCATTCGCCTTTCAGAACAATGCATTTTCACATGACTTATTTACTGCCAAGCGTTCAAACTGTTTATATCTTTTACATTTGAAAGTGTTTGGGATTTACAGATGATGCTTTCTTCTTTACAACATGAAACTGATGAAACTGTGATCTTCTGAGTCCCACTGGAACCTTTTATGATCTACTGTTAATGCATTACACAGCTTTTTTTGGTATTAAAAAAGACAAATACTCAATTGTGTGCAAGAATGTGTTTTAATAGAGGCTTACAAAAATAAAACAGTTTAATATTTTACCAGACACTTTTACCAGGTTATTTCCAACCTAACTGTCAACAGAATGTGAACCCTTGTGCAATAGTTAAACATGAAAACAGCTGATTCCTACATGTAATGGTCTTAAACCCTGACCTTTGCCAATGATCAATATACTATTCTTTTTTAAATCTCATATATATATCGTATTTACAAAGACATTACAAAATGCATATAAAATTTGTATATAAAAGAAACAAATTGAACGAAAGAAACATAAAAATAATAATAATTCCTTCATCTATACTTGTAAAAGAACTGTGTCTTTTGGTAAACAACAAGGTCAACATAGATTGCAAAAAGGAAAAAGGAATAAAAATGCCTTTTTTCCCCCAACAGATGTTTGCATTCTGATTAACCCAGTGAAGCTACACACACTGCTCTGAAAAACCAACATGCACTGGGAAATGCAGATGGTGAACGAGGCTGAACTGTAGCAGCTTTAGCATCTCTTGGTCCATCAGAGTACATCTGACCAGAGTCCATCAGAGTCTAACTAACCAAAGTCCACCAGAGTCCATCAGATTCAGGTGTTGGAGAGTCCATCTAACCAGATTCCATCAGAGTCCATCTACTTAGGGTCCATCAGAGTCCAACTAACCAAAGTCCACCAGAATTCATCAGAGTCCATCTAACCAGAGTCCATCAGAATCCACCAGTCCATCAGTCTGTCTGACCAGAGTCCATCAAACTAGAGTCCACCAGAGTCCATTTAACCAGAGTCCATCAGAGTATGTCTAAGAAGAGTCTTTCAGAGTCCATCTAAACAGCATCTATCAGAGTCCATATAACCAGAATCCGTCAGGGTATAACATTTTGGCTGTGGGCTCAGTGTTACAAAGCATATTTGCATTGTTTTGCTTTTATGTTCAGCCTCATAAATATGATATTTGATGTGGGCAGTGTGTGTGCTAAGGTGGAGGTGAGGTATTAGGAGTGGAGATATATTGGTGATTGTGGTGATGTAAGATGATGGTGAGATATTAAGAGTGGTGATATATTGGTGATAGTGGTGAGGTATTAGTAGTGGTGATATATTGGTGATTGTGGTGAGGTATTAGTAGTGGTGATATATTGGTGATAGTGGTGAGGTATTAGTAGTGGTGGTATATTTGTGATTGTGTTGACGTATTAGTAGTGGTGATATATTGGTGATAGTGGTGATGTACTATATGTATGCTAGAGGTGATGCACCGATGATGGTGATGTCAGCTGGGGGTGATGCAGTGGTGGTAGTGATGTACCAAAGTTAGTGATGCAATGTGATCTTAAACTAGTATGTGAATGTGAATGTGAATTCGTGAATGTGAATTCTTGTAGCATACCGGAGGTGATGATGTAAGATGGTGGTGATGTATCGAAGAATGTGATGTACTGGTGGTGGTGATGTAAGCTGATGGTGATGATGAAAGTGGGTGTGGATGTCCTGGAAATAGTGATGTAAGATGGTGTACTACTGCAGGTGATATATTGGAGTAATGTATTGATGTGCTGGTTGTGGTCATGTAAGGTTTTAGTGGTGATGTCTATTTGTCAAGGCTTAATTATTATTAAATCTACAATGTTCATGCAACACAGCACTTGCATGTACAGCATAATCTCAGAAAATATCAAATGCCAAATATTATAACTATCTTGAAGCACAGTTTATGCTTAACCCTCAGCATCCATAAAAGACTCCCAGTTTACACCCAGACAACAGCATAGGTCCTGAACTGTTGTGAAATGTCTCTGTGAGTAAGGCATTCTGTCTTGGCACAGAATCTATATGAGTTTTAAACATACAGTAGTAGTCTTAGACACAAAAAAAAGCATTTTTGGTAAGTTCACATTTCTGTTAAAAAAAATCCATTAGCATTTAGCGAGACAACTGAATCAGGCAACAAGAAAATATAATCAAAATGATCAAGTGAAAAGCTCATGAACAAGACAAAGTTAATATGCTCGGAAGTACGTATGAAGTAGTCCAACAACCATCTCATTTGGAACTCCTTAACACTGAGAATAAGGCCACACTACAGCACATGAAGGGTGACATCACCGGAATGCAGATTATCTCTAAATGTTGATAAAATTCAACTGGATCTGATATTTAATCAGTAATGTCTACCCAAATCATTATTGCATTAATTACACTAAGACATTGATTAGTCACTGTTAGACACAGCATGCATTCTAGCTCATACCAGAAAGGCTTTGCTATTTATTGCTTTCCTAGATGGTGACGGGTGGATCTCTGCGTGCGGTGGGGAGGAGGCCCCCTATGGTCTTACACCTCCCCTGAGGATCCCCCTAGTCACATCACCAACGTTCACCAAGACCTTCGGGCCCTCCTCAATAC
Source organism: Brachyhypopomus gauderio (assembly GCF_052324685.1). Taxonomy (NCBI): domain Eukaryota; kingdom Metazoa; phylum Chordata; class Actinopteri; order Gymnotiformes; family Hypopomidae; genus Brachyhypopomus; species Brachyhypopomus gauderio. Next base: position 21,289,486 of record NC_135218.1, on the reverse strand, counting down.
CAACTTTCAACATTCTTCACGGTTTCAAAAACTTTGGGATTGTCTGATTACCTGGCCTTTTCTCCATCTGCCTTATTTTAAAATAGTTTTATAAGGAGGGATTTCTTAGAACATTTCTAGGAACATTTGTAGGCATTTCTACAAACCAATAAAGTCATCTGAAAATCTAGCAGCTATTACTCTGTATATAGCTATAGTCTCACACACACACACACACACACACACACACACACACACACACACACACACACACACACACACACACACACACACACACACACACACACACACACACCTCTGGTTGAACCATAAATACATCTCAAAATCTAATATGTAATTATATACAAAGTCAGTTAAATCTGCCCAAAATGACTGTGTGTTCGGACCGTGAACAGACAGTAACATGCATGAATACTACGTATCTTCATCTTGTCTAGATCTGAGATGACCAATATGAATTGCACCATTAAAGATAAGAATCTCACAATATACTTACAGTTCTGTTAAAGTTGTTCAGTAGGGCCAAAGGTACTTTGCTGGGCTCTCCCTGCGTGTCCCTACGCCACCTTCTAGTGTCAATGCTTCATCTCAACTACAATCCAACCCCCCATCGCTTGATCAACTGATTTGTTATCATTTCATAAACAGAAACCTTTCTCTGTCATCTCTGCCTTCTGGGAGCTCTCTACTTCTGACAGCTGAAAGCTCCTTAAACTCTGAGTGCTCTGCGTCACATCCTATCCTGTCTTGCCCACATTCGCTCTGTGTGTGTCTTTTTAAGTGAGAGGGTGTGATGGTTTTATTTGATTGGTGGTTTTTAGCAGAGTGTTTGGTGTGTTGAAGGTGTGTTGTTTTTTGGCATGTTTTCAGAGTGAGTGTGTTTGCCGTGTGTCGATCCACAAGTTTGGCATGTTGATCCATGCGGATGCAGGGTTTGTTCTTGTGTATGTGGTGTGAGGTTGTTTGGTTCGACCGTGCTTGGTGTGACTGTGTTCTGAGCGAGGGGGTGGTTTATATGAAGCACTGGGTGTGGTTGGGGGGATTGTGTCAGAAGCTGGACTCGGGCACGCCTCTCCTCCTGCCCAGGGAGGCGCTGCTGCTGAAGCGAGCTCTCTGCAGGGCTCCGCGGGGACTCCTCCCTGCGGCCACACTCTGGGGGGGCAGCCCGGGGGCCGCGGCCGCGCGCTGCAAGGATGTGGACTGGCGCAGATCTCCGTCAGCCCTGCGGGGGATGCTGGAGGAGCTCTGGGACCGTTTCATATTGACAGCCCCGCCCCCGACCGCCCTGCCGTTGACCAGCTCGGCTCCCGGGCGGGTCTCAGTTCGGGTCGTGCCGTTGGTCTTCCTGCCCGGCTGAGGCAGGTGAGACATGATGCTGTCGCGAGCCTTCGTGACATCTGCCCTGCTCTCCACCTGGCCTGCAGGGGGCGTCTCTCGCGCAGATGCCCGGCCGTTCCTCAGGCCTGACACCCCTAGGCCAGAACTCCGTTGGCCCGGTGCTGCCTGCGATTTGGCTGGGTCCTGTTTGGTCCTTCTGGTGCTCCTTCGAGGCAGAGTTCCACTGCTACTGCCCTTCTGTGTCATAAGAGGCTCAGGCATGGGACGCTGCTGGCCCTCGGCGACCTGCGGGGGGTCAGGGTTCCTGGCGTGGCTAGAGACTGCTGCTTTCTGACCCTCTGGAGCTTCCTTATTTGACGGTGATGTCATCAGGGTGATGATGTTGCCGCTGGTGCAGCGGGGTCTCCTGCCTGACTCCAGGTACTCCACCAGCTGTGCAGGGGCAGGACCGGCAGCAGGGGCAGGGGCAGGGGCAGGGGCAGGGGCAGGGGCAGGGGCAGAAACGGCCAGAGAAGGGGCAGTTTTGTGGTGGTTTTTGGAGCCGAAGCTCCACCGCAGAGGAAAGACTTTCTTCAGAGTGTCTCTGGCTTTGGTGGGGCTTCTCACGCTGGCACTGCGGCCCTGAAGACTTCGGACCACGGGCCTCACCTCAAACCCTCCTAGTGAGACTGGACCACATGAGACAGTTTAGAGCCAACCACGCAAACACACACACAAAACAGATAACACAGCACTAACACACACAAAACAGATAACACTAACACAAACATACACTGACATTGTAAATTTCTTTCTAATTATTGTAATTGTTAACTTAGGCTAATTACTAGATAAAAAGTAAATACATTTATTTTGAGACATTCTACACGAAAGAAATTCTACACTAAATCCCTACGCTATAGCCAGAGAGCTAAGTCTGGTAGGGAAGAGCAGCAGGGATTTTTCCGCAGGTTATGCTGGAAAATCCCACAGCTTACCGCTGTTGTTCCTCTGAGCATCATCATGGAAGACAGATAGCTGGGGTGAGACAGGGCTGTCAGGGGTGGGCGAGGGGAAGGAGGAGGAGATGTGAGACACCATGCTTCCTCTCTTACTGTCCTCGGTCAAACGCATGAGCCAGTGCTCCGACACCGACGAGCATATCGAACCTGCCCACATTACAGATAATAGATAAGATATATGGTTATATATGGAAATGGTTCCAGTCATATCTTGAAGAGCATTCCTATCAGGTAACATGGAGAGGATCTACATCCAATCCATGTAAACTTTCCACTGGAGTCCCCCAAGGCTCAGTCCTAGGCCCTCTTCTCTTCTCTTTATATACTCGTTCCCTTGGTGACGTTATTTTGTCTCATGATTTCTCTCATCATTGCTATGCTGATGACACCCAGCTAATTCTTTCCTTCGTTCATTCTGACACCCAGGTTTCTAGGGGTATCTCGGCATGCTTGGCAGATATTGCTTCATGGATGACTGCTCACCACTTGAAGCTCAACCCTAGTAAAACTGAGCTTCTGTATTTTCCAGGAACCCCAAACCCACATAACGACCTCACAGTTTCTTTTGAGAACACCTTGTTAACACCATCAGAAACTGCACAAAGCCTGGGTGTAACATTGGACAACGAATTGTCCTTCTCAACACATGTTTCAAAACTGACCAGATCCTGCAGATTTCTCCTCTGCAACATATGGAGAATACGACCCTTCCTTTCACAGGAAGCTACTCAAGTGCTTATGCAGTCTCTAGTAATCTCTAAGCTGGACTACTGCAATTCCCTACTTGCAGGTC